>NC_056535.1:10714504-11014504 GCF_910596095.1 Thunnus maccoyii | reverse complement strand
ATAAGTAGAGAGTAGTGAAATGCTGGTATTTCTTAGCCCATCCAAAGCGTTTGGCCTCGTTCCCCCTCCTGAGAAGTGGTTTAGAAACTGCAACCTGTCCTCTGAGACCACTACAAGACAGCCTTCGTTTGACTGTACTTCTGCTGATTGGAGTCTTGCGTTCTTTATTTAGCAAATTGTGTATCTGTGATGAAGTTGCTTTTCTATCTCTTAGGGAACTAAGCTTGATATATTGATCTTCTATTGGTGTGGTCACTTTACCTGATCGTGCTCTGGATACAACTGATCCAGTTTCTCCAAAGCATTTTAGAATTCCATGCATCGCCCCCTTAGAAACCTTTAGTCTTGCCGTGATTTGACACTGAGAAAGCCCCTCTTTGCTTAGAATGACAATTTGTCTTCTGACACTTTCACTTAGTTCTGATGCCATGTTTCCCACTATCACAACACTACTTAGTAAGCAATGATCTGCTGGAAACTTGAGGCACAGCCACATTTATAACAGATGAACACTGGCTGCAAGTTGAGTTACTTGAACGAGTCTCCGATGAGCAGATCAAATCATCTGTCATCTGAACACATGATTCAATGGAAGGGATACAACTCAAGGAAATCTGACCATTTGTACAAAAGAGAGTTGGTCAATGCTACAAATTAGCTTAAACTCAGATTTTGCCTCTAAGAGTACAAGCACACTGGATATATTTTATATAAACTGTTAGATTGTTGTACAAAATGAGGAGTAGTTGACTGGATAAAGAAATATATTAAATATAATTTTGCCCTGATCATGCTGCCTGTAGACAAAACCATTTTCCATTATCTCATCTCAAAATAAGGAGGGGCTGCCAATGATGTTCGGTTTCAGATGAGCTTATTCCTTTCCTTTGATCACTTTGTGTTTCACAGAGGAGGTGAATAGCTTAACTAGGACAGAAACTCACAAAACGTAAGTTAGACTTGGTAATGTCTCATGTGTCCATAATCCAATTTATGATGCAGCACTTTTATGTATTTGCAAATGGTTTCATTACACAGTGCTATACTGTATAGTATATAGTTTAATATATTATCCCTGACAAATACGGTTATCCCAGTGTTCATTATCTGACATCTATGAGTACATCCACATAGACTGATGGCGTAATAATAGTCTCTCTTCAATTTTATGACCAGTGTCTAACATAATGATCAAAATGATCTCCATTACTGGCTTTTCATTTTGGGACAGGAACTAATTTGTAAAAGAGAAATGTGTATCTCATTTTTATTTCAATACTGAGAGATGGGAAAAAAGCCTGAAGGCTGTTTCTGAAATCATGGGTCATCTAAGGTGTGTATTCTCTCCTCTACAGTAGCAAATGTAGAGAAATGTTGTGAAAAGAAGTTGTGTTTTTGTCTCCACCCTGTGGCAGCATTTAATGCCTGCAATTTATTTTTATCCATGCACATTTTCACTTGGCAATCTGTTTTCACCCAATTGGAGTGTGAGTTCCCCTTGTATCAATTCTTTGGAATGTTAATATTTTTCAAAATTTCCAGGTTGAACGGACAAAATATCAAGACGTAGGACATAACATGTTATTTCAAATATATTTTATTGGAACAGTGTATTACTGACTTCTAGCAGGACTCTAGTGATAATAGTGATAGGTGCCCCCTTGATTGTGTTTGTCCTTCACTCAGTTTTGTGCTCTGAGTTTGTGTTTTAGTTTATTTACATTCAAATTAATGACATTAATGAATTTAATCTTATTGTATATGACTTGGAAGATGCAAAGACACTGATTGAACCACTGGTTCATTTTCTCCCTGCTCACCTTTGACAAAAGGGACACTGCACCTGCAGCTTTCTCCTCCTTACTGAACACTGCACAGGGAAGACAAAGTATTTAAACCAAGACTTACAGTACTCAACACTGATCAGCATCCATAATCACATGAATTAGAAGACGTACTTGATGTACAAGCACTTGATACAACAATTCATCCCTTTTTAAAATCATCCTGTCTGTACAGTCTACACTCTGCCATGTCACTGTTTGTTCTGCTGAGCCTCTAAGTGTCTCTGTGCTGCTCTCAGTGTATCTTGCAGGTCTTTGTACTGGGCAAGAATGCAGGCTTCCTCCAGCCGGGCCCAGCGGTAGTCCTGGTGCTCCTCAGACAAAGTCACCGCCGTCCCGGGGTCTCTCAGCTCGGCCAGCCAGTACAGCACCTCCTTGGGTTTGCCTCGCACCTCATAGTGCAGCTCCTGCACGAAGTCCTCAATCACCCGCAGGTGCTCCGTGCCCAGCCCCGCTTCCTCCTTGGTCTCTCTCAGAGCTGTGGTGAGGTCATCCTCACCTGGGTCCACGTGACCTGATGGTGAACAGGTTAGAGGTAACTGGCAAAAAGGACATTTAAAAGTAGAAACAGTGGCGACAGTAAAAAAAAACATTTAGGACTGCAACTAACGACTATTTTCATTATTGATTAATTAGCTGAAAAAATACTTTTTCACCATAAAATAGTATTTATCATATTTGACAAAGAAAAACAGCAAATTTTCACATATGAGGAGATGTAAACAGAAAATGTTGGGCATTTTTGCTTGAAACTGACTGAAACGATTATTCGCTTATCAAAATAGTTGCAGTAGATCGACTAATCGATTAATCGTTGCAGCTCTAAAAAAAAAACTTGTTTTTGAACTTGTACATACCTTTAGGTGGGGTCCAGTGGTGCTCCCCGTAAGAGGTCTGCAAGAGGAGGTACTCGATGTTGTCTGATGGAGAAACACAGCTCAAGAGACGACGAAACACAATGAAGCCACAGGCACGGAGCGCCATCTTCCTGTTCCAGGAATTTTCACGCAAACACATTTTGCATTACATTGTGTTCCAGATTTGCTCTATAGAAAACAAAAGTTTGACGCCTGTATTAAAGAAGAGCTATAGCAGAAATAAAGAGCAGCTTCCCCTCATGGCAGAGCAAAGTGTTTCTCAGGGCTGTGAGTTAATGAACGTTTTTGGGGAAACTGTTATATAAACCTGAATTTCAAAATAATGTAACTTGAAAGATTAATTGTAAAGCATCATGTTAATATATTGTCACAATGTTGTTTCTACATGATGGTAGATCTACACAAATATTTTACAAAGTTACGTATGTTTTAAGTGTATTTGACAGATAGAGTCTTGATGCAGGTGGGACACAGATGATGTGCATTATGCCTTGACAAATGTTCAATAAAAGGTTCATGTCTATATGGGCATGTCCCGATGAGCAGTCCATAACTCAAAGATATTCACTTTATTATCATAGAGAACTAAATAAAGCAAAAAAAAATTCACATTTGAGAAGCTGTATTCAGAGAATTTGGACATTTATCCTTAAAAAGTGACCAAAAACGATTAATAGATTATCAAAAAACAGTATTTGCCTAAGTTTAGTATTTGTTTGATGACTAAACCAATCGAGTGGTTGCTTTTGAATGGGGTAAGTATGAACATGCCAAGCAAAAATGATAACGTTAATTAAGTGAACAAAGTGAGGCAATATGCATCATCTGGTCAAGTTTTCATTATCTGTGAATTCAAACGTTTTAAGGACACTAAACGGCTTCTTTAAATAGTTGACTAGCAGTAGACGGTTTGTAAGTCATTACCATTTAAACACTGTGACTTATATGACTGAGTCTGAATCCATACAGTATATAACATTGCTGCAACAATAGGACTGTTTATAGGAGCACAGAAATCTGTTTATTCCAGCATGTTTGCACAGATCCGATGTCCAGTATCAGCCTGGAGCAACTGGACCTGCTCAGGTTTGATGTTAATAGTTTCTATTTATCTAATCTGCCGACATGTTTGCTGTTCTTGCAGAGATTTTACTTTATCTTCTTATCTTCAAAACATGATGGAAACTTACGGTTTACTGACAGGTCTGGGACAAGATTTGACTGGAAACAGTTTCTTTCTCACCGGCAGAGAGCACAGCGGTGCACCGATAAATTAGTCCGGTCCTCCACAAAGACTGACGTAAATAGTTCCGCTTTGTAAAACAAAGTCAGAGTCAAAATAAAAAGTAAAAATACGTTTTATTCAGTGCTGTATAACAATAATAATGATAATAATACACTATACTATATTATATAGTGGTAATTCTATAAATGGTTTATTTTGTTATTCTAGTGTTGTAGTTGCCAATTGTTTTATTTAGACCTACTGCTGGGTACGTTAATCTATAACAATGTATTTTATAAACTGATCATATTTTCTGTTTGTTAAATCTTAATTAGCAAATTAACTAGCCAGTATAGTTGTCAAATACATTTTATGAAGCAAAAAGTACAGTGTTTCTCAATGTTATGAAATGTAGTGGAGTATAAGTATATAGCAGCAGAAGATGGAAATACTCAAGAAAAGTACCTGAGGTAGAACATGATGAGTGCACCAAAACTGTCCTTAAATACAGCAATTAGTTACTTTCCACTACTTCTACTAATAGAAATAGAATAATTTAACAGGTGACCTGATAAGATTACAGTGTCCTCATAAATAATAATCATTTTTAGAAAAGAAATAAGATCTGTCCTGTGACTGACATTTCCTAATGATAGACTCGAACATTTCCAAATTAAGCAAATGCTTTAATGATAAACTGATAAATATTCCTCACAATCAAATAGCTGATGTGCCTGTGGGAAACAGATAAGAAATGTACCCAGTGTACAGCAGATAGGGGCAACTGAAGACAGCTTGTGTCTGAAGATTATCGAGACTGGACCTCCTTCCTACATAACCCAGAGCTGTCAGCAGTACAGTTGTTCAACTTGACGGAGAAGAAACTGCTGCTGAATTTCAAGGTAAAGTCCAAATGTGTTTTCTTATTTTCAAGCAGAAACCAAAAATATGTAGGAACTGAGAGGATGGATAAACATAACATTTGAAAGAATAAATGTTTGTATATGATATCGTCCCTATGGGCTCACTTGAGGAATATGTATTGTTTTCCTAACAAAAATCATCATTTTGCTGTTTTCTGTAGCTCCTTCCTTCATAGCATGTAGCTGTCTGTGGTTTAGCCAGAGGCTTCAAGACATGTGACGCTCTCTGCTACTACTGTGCTTACTCAGCCTGCACTGAAGTGCTCATTATTTCACTACGCTATACATGAATCACTTGGGGTCAGGTTCCCCTGCATCGAGATATTTTTGGTATAAACTGTCACAGAGATTACACTTGGAGAAGATCTTAGACTTTAGTCACTGGATGACCAATTCTCTGATAGCAAATCTATGTTTTATGTCATTTTCTTTTGGCCTACTTGTGTCTTCATGTAGGGCACATACTGTAATCTCTGGGTGGGTACTGTGTAACACATAACAAACAATCCTTAATCTTTAGATAGATACAGTTCCACTTCCAATCCCTTGAGGGACAGATATTGATTGATATTGATTGATAGGCTGGTGTTGAGACAGATATTCAGAATTGTATTGCTGGCCTGAGTGTGTTTGGAGTAGAGCTGATCAATGTCAAGACGTGTCCTGCTTGGATTCTTGATGCTGAATGTTTTGGAGGTGTTGTGGACTAAATTTAAGCTGACAGCTGTGATGGGAGGTGCCAACACAATAATCCTTGTGACAAATCCAAAAGACACACTTTCATGTGTAGTTAAGATTTAAGTTGAAGTTCTCACCCAAAAATACAGCACTGTTACTGCACTGCACATTGATTGTGGGATACTTACATCAGATCTTGTAATAAAAATAAGGTGGCTCTTTGTGATAAATCTAAAAATGTGACATTTTCTGCTTTCCCTGTTCACAAGGCCATGGAGGAGAAAAAGCAGCCAACACCAGGGCCTCACTTTGTGGGGAAGAAAGACGAACTGATTGAAGCAAAGCGCTCTTTCAGAACAATAGAGGGTCGAGATATACTGATCATCTACCACCAGGGAGCCTTCTATGCTATGGACTCCTACTGTTATCGTGAGTACACTTGTTCCAGTGCTGAACTCAAACATGCTGCTACTTAAGGGAGAAGGAAAGTGATGCTTTACTTTATAGGCAAATCTGAAATGGCCACTAGACTTTACCCAACAATACTCTCTTTATATATTTACGCCTTGATCAGGTGTTGTTGAGACATGCCGACCTTCACTGAACCAATTCAAAAAGAAGCTAATGTAATCCTGTCATAGGGGCATTTAACACTGGGACTGCCTGTCTTTGTTATCCACGGGCCATTTTAGCTCATAACGCCTCTAAAGTGTGTCCAGTCAGCGAAAGGTTGGTGTGCTGTAAAGTGTTTGCTTATTCTGCAATACACTGATCCTCCATCCTCTCAACAGATGCTGGGACATTGCTGCAGAATGGAGACATCGAGGTGAGGTTTACATTTGACATAAGAGATTGGAAGTTGTTTTTGTCTGAGTATAAGTACAGTGCTGTACTTTTTTTGTTTTTATCACATTTAATGCTCTCACAGGATGTTCCATCTGTATTTAAAATCTTAACGGGAGACTTTAATTAAGACATCAAACCTGCATAATATTAATATAATGTTATGCTAATGTTAATGTGCCAAAGGGCCTAAATGTCCTAAATGTCCTCTTCCACATGAGGTTGTTTACCTGCTTTTTTTTTTCATTACACACACACACACACACACAGGAATTTGATGGCAAGCTGTGCATAATTTGTCCGAATCACAAGTACAAGATCTCTCTGGCCAAAGGGGAGGGCTTATACAAGGGCAAAGACCCTCAGGAAGAAAAGCCCAGATGGTTCTCGAAGGGTGTGAAGCAGCGGACCCACACACTCACAGAGACCGACGGGGATGTCTATGTCACGATGTCTGAGGACTGCGACTGGCTCGACTCAGACTACTTCCAGGGAGAAGACGGCAAGGTGGCAAGAGCCAAAGCTGCAGAACTTGAGAAGAAAACATCTTGATTGTGGATGAGGAATTGTCTGTTCTGGTCTCCTCTGATCTCCTCTAAATGATTCCATGATGACTGACATGCATTTAGTACTCTACCTCAAGTAATCAGCAGGCTTTCAAGTGAGTTTAATTTTTAGTGAGGTGAGGAGGATACAGTTAATTATACAGATCATTTGAAATTCCTTTAATTCTGCGTTATCAATTGTTTACATGATGGTGATGTTTTAGTAGAAAGTTAGGTCACAAATTGACATTTTTGTTTCCTATAAGTTTGGTTCTCAAAACCATCATGTAGTTCACTAAATAAAAGTTTTGATAAAATAATTGTTTCTAGTAGGGATGCATGATATTATCGGCACATCATCGGTATCGGCTGATAAAAGCTCTGAAATGAAATATCGGCATCGGCCATTTCTGCCGATTACAAGAGGCCGATATATCGCCTTCCCCTCCACCGCCTGACTGCGCTTCCCTCGACGGACTGTGTCACCCTGGCGGTCCCGGTGCTTCCTCCGCAGGCTCCACTTCACTCAGCTGCCCGTCAGACCCGCTGCTTCTGCCCACTTTAACCTGAATAACAAACCGGGGCTCAGTGCTCCAGTTGGATCCACATGCAGAACCGGGGATAAGAAGCAACGGGCCTGATGGGCAGCTGAGTGAAGTAAAGCCTGCGGAGGAAACACCAGGACCGTTGAAGTGAAACAGTCCGTTGAGGAGCTGCTGTGTTCGGCTGCACAGATCGGAAACACTTCGGCTGCCAGGATGTACCACTCTGTTTGGAAAAAAAAAACTTCTTCTTTTTGGTTTATAACGGCGGTTGGCAACCAGCGTATTAGGTGCATTACCGCCACCTTCTGCTCCAGAGTGTGGACCAGAGATTAAATCCTACACATTAATCCTGTCTGTTTTATAAACTCAAAGAAAACTCTACTGCTCCACCTATTTGGCAAGTTCATCAAAGTTTTAATGCTGAGCTCCTGAACTCCAGTCTTACTAAGTTCTTCCTTCATATATTGTCTTTCTTGATCATAATTAGTACAATCTATGCTTGCATGCATAATTATCTCCTCAGCCGGTTGGAAAAAAATATGTGCATATATTGGTATTGGCATTGGCAATCGGCCACAATGAGTTGGAAATATCGGATATCGGCAAAAAATCCAATATCGTGCATCCCTAGTTTCTAGTTATTGTTCTAGCAATGGTAGAAAGATGTATGTCCACACTGGTGTATCCCTATGCATTTCAATACTCCTCATGTATTATGCATACAGTGACTGAATAAATAACATAAAAAGGTTTATACTGATCGATAATGCCCTAAAGTGGAAAGTCATTAATGTAAAATAAAAAGATCATACCACAATATTGGCCTCTTTTTGTAATATCCATGTACGTTTGCTGCCTCGGATAACATCACAAAGCATAAACATCAGGTCACAGGCTGCATAGATTCCAGCGTTTGATATTTTTGTTGTGACATGTACCTTGTCCATTGGCAAAGAATTTCTCCACTGACTGAGAGAGAGGTAAGACACTCAGCAAACCCCCCAGGGTGTCATAAGGTGTGTTGACAGCAAGCCTCAAACAGGTACTGTGGCTGGCTGGAGGGCCCCTGGTGCACAATCTGTGCAGAAGCTCAGGTTGCTGTGAACATTCAACAAACAGCTTATTCTACTTTAAAGGGGTCATATTATGCACATTTACGGATCTATATTTTTAATCTGGGACTCTACTGGAACATCTTTGCATGATTTACAGTTTTAAAAACTCCTTATCTAAGTCATACTCACCTTTTATGCAGCCAGTCCAATACATCTGTACATGTTTGAGCCGAAATCCCATCTGAAATATGCAAGTGGACATCAAAAACAACACATGGAAAAACCTTAGTAACAAAGGCTATGGAACAGACGGCTGTTTATGGTTGAACCTACGTTTATGACTTGCAGGGAGCATTCCTACATGCGTTAACCTCAAGTTTTGGAATTTTGACCATGTTTAGCATTGATATTCGACATCATAAGAGGCTGAGATATCCTGACTTTTAGTCCCTAATATGGGTCAAGCTCCAAAAGCACGACATTTCCCTCCCATCACCCAAGTTTGTAATGCACTTGTAAGGCTTTCCCAAACTGAGATACTCTTGATGATGTCATCAGGGTTATTTTCTCAGATCTAGGGAGCTCCCTTCAGATGACACTATATATATGTACACACATATATATATATACACATACATACATACATACATATATATTATATATTATAAAGGCACTGACCATGCATTGTAATGTACCCAGTTCATATCCGATGGAGGACCTTAGTTCATCATTACCCATCTCTCTCTCCCCTCATTTCCCGTTAACCTCCTTCTCCTGTTGAAAATCTAGTTATAATTTATTTATAGCTTTCCTGTATTTCTCAGCTATATGCAAAAGAATTAGGTTTATTCAGTTCTTAACCATTTGATATAAAGAAGTCAGGACAGCCTGTCACATTCAGATTATTTCTTTGTTTCTGTATCCACAGTGCAGGCTAAAATGGTGACATGGCCCTAGAACTGCCAATGGGCTGAGAACACAAAGGCTGTGGGGTATGATGTTCCTCTATGCATGAACGATGTTGGTCTCTCTAGCTGGCCTACAGCAAACTCACAATAGACTCTGAAGGCCTCGGCCTATGTGACGCTTTGAATACAATCAAGAAATGCAGGACCCTGGATTATGGAACAAGTAGGGTGAGCACTTGTGCAAAGTTACTACACATTAAATATTAATATATGATTATGTAGTCAAATTGAGAATCTTGATACAAGGCAGGAACCATTATGTGCAGGTGGTCATTTGCAGTCGGTCAAATGGAGGGCTGCTTGTCAGGATAAAGAGCAGACTGTCTGGGGAAACTGCCTAGCAGGGCCAGTGTGTCCTTTTCAAGAAGGCAAGTATTGCACAGCAAGTAAGCAGCACAGATTTATGGTGTTGCAGGGCATTCATAACAAGGCCTAAATACTCTCTGTTGGTTTTATGTGTTACATTATTCATCATGGTTGTGAATGACACAAAAGGCTCTGATTAAACCTTTAAGGCTCAGGCTATTCTTCCTCTTAAAAAGCTCTGAAAGCCCTGGAGTTTGTCCAATAGGGACAACCAGAACTCATTATCACCTTTTATCTACTACTGACTCCTACAACAAAGCCCCAAGTATTTTATATTTTCTTGCTACATCAGCAAATAATCTCCTAACTCTTCTCATTATAGGTATTGTTACCATTGTCATTAACATTGCACCCCATGCTCGTGCCTATTGGCAATTCTTTTTTGTTTCTATTCATGTGTTTGAATTCGGTGGTTGTCTTTGTGAGTCAAGGACAAGAGAGTGGAAGTTATTGACACACATGGGCTGTGTGTACTGCAGACACCAGAGGACATTTAGACGTCTATGAAAAAACAACAACGTGTAAAACTATGTGTCAGTTGAACAAAACAAAGACGGGCATTTCCTTCACGTAGACAGCATGGTCCTATAGTGAGTGTGTTTGTGTGCGTGTTGCTGAGTCAGGCGCGACCACTCTCGGTTCAGTCGGCTGCTCTCTCTCTCTCTCTCTCTCTCTCTCTCTCTCTCTCTCTCTCTCTCTCTCTCTCTCTCTCTGTGTGTGTGTGTGTGTGTGTGTGTGTGTGTCTCCCCTCTCTCTCTCTCTCTCTCTCTCTCTCTCTCTCTCTCTCTCTCTCTCTCTCTCTCTCTCGCTCCAGTTGTTCAGTGAGACTTTGTTTTATCCGCCGACGTCATTCATCTGGTCTGGACAGCGAGGCGCGAGGCAGACCTCTCCTCCTCTCCGTCGTTAATTGTGTTTCCTACCGACTGACAACTTGTTTGTCTTTAGCGCAATTGGCTGCCCATGGGCGCTGCTGTTTGCGCACTCTGCTGCTCCACCGGCTGGGCTGTCCGGTGTGCCTCTGCGGTCGGTCGGGACGGTATCGGGCTCCGCTTTTATGAATGAATAACGAGACCTGGGGGGAGAAATGCGAGTGACTGCGAAACTCCCCAGCAGCCGAGCTCCCGGGGGGCCGGCCACCGATGAGAGGGATTAACGGCGGAGCGGAGCCGCGGCTCATTGCGGAAAAAAAGCCGAGTCTGACTGCAGACTGGCGTGGAAACGCACCGTGAGGGAAACGGGCTCCATAGCGTAGAGCAGCGGAACAAAACCGCGGTGACCACAATGTAAGTTGCTCTGAAGCTGCAACTCATTATGGGATGTAAGAGGGGGGGTCCTGGTATGGCTGCATGCTTTGATTTTTTTGTCAATATATCACAGCTTGATACATATAAATACAGCAATATTTCTTTATAAGAGTCTGATTTAGTGAACCATAACACCCGCTCAGGTGTAGCCTAATAATAATAATAATAATAATAATAATAATAATAATAATAATAATAATAATAACAATAATAATAATAATAACGGCCTTGCCAAGCTTCTTCTCAGATTTTCAGTGACATAACAGTGATGCACTGTCTCCGTGATAGACATGAATAATAAGGACCAGAGGAAACAGAGGTGCCTCCTCTGCCTGTATGCTGCTGGCTGATGCATCCATTCACTCTCATCCACGAGTTGTCTGGCTTGCAGGTCCATTCACATTGTGGCTCTGGGCAGCGAGTGCCCTGGAGGGGTCGGGCCTGGGGAAGAGATCATGGGCCAGGGGCAGCTGCAGGGAGGCCTGCTGTGGAGCTACCTGGGTCACGGAGCGCTGGTCGGACCCTGCGACCTGGAGAGCAGCCTGCACAACCCGGCCTTCATGGAGTACACCTCACGTGTCTTTGGAGATGTCACTGTAGTGGTTCGGGATTGTCCCAGCTGGGTAAGGGCCTGGTGGTTTGTTTGTGTGCACAACAGACTAAGAGACAGAGAGACTTGCAGGGGTGGATACACAAATTTTGCTCATTCATGTGTCCACCCTTTAGAGAGAGTCATTGTAACGTGTTGCTGTGTCTCTTTTCTCCTGCCCTCTTTAAGATGTGGTCCTGCTTGTGTGATACCAAATTTAATTTGGACTTGCACAAGAAGTGTAGGCCAAGCCAAGATGGCAAAACACACCATGAAAAAGTAGTGTCATTTTGCCAGAGCGTTGTCATTGTGAGAATATGTGCGTCACTTTTCACTCTGCCTCTGTTTCTCAGAAGAAGTACAACATTTCAAATTCCAAGGCCACTTGCCTTCCAGCGCTGATTGCAGGCTTATAAGAATGGCTCTATTTTTAGGAGGACACTATTTCAATATGCTGTGCACACACAAAAAACTGATGAAAGAACTTTTGTTCTTAATAGCATATGAAATGAAGCACTGTTTTGATTTTGTAACAGCACTGTATGCGTCCTATTATAAGGCTGTCTAACCCTGTCAGGGGAGGTGCTTGGGAAAGTCTGTCAGTCTAATTCTATGTCTCTTTGTCCTTTTTTTATTCAAATTGCTCAAAGCTCTCTGAAGTGTTTTTCCCTGACTAATGAGTGGAATCAGGTTGGTTAAGAGCAGCTAGCCTCACACAGGTCCTGGGGGGTAAAGTCAAGAGATATACTTAGGTATTTAGGGAGACATAGAGGGGAAGGGTTGGGGTTATCTGAGGTGAGATCTGTGGTCTGGGTTGAGTGTGATCTTATGCCGGCAACTCTGAGTTGTGTTACTCATGTGTCTGTCCTCCTTTAACCTCATACTATTTATATTTGTTGTCCTTTTCTGGCTTCTCCAGGACCTGCTGGACAGCGACTGGGCCAGCGTGCGGAAGGTTCTTGAGCAGGCAGATATCCTGGTCATTAAATATTCAGTCACAGACAAACTGGCCTTCCAGCAAGTCAGGAACGGTTACGCCCCGAGACTCCGCCCACTACTGAGGCACTGGGGTGTGCCTGTCATCCTGGTCGCTGTTGGAGCGCGGCTGAATGGTGAGGATGGCTTTGCTCTGTGTTTTTGGTTGGCGCCAGAGTCAGTTTAGTTTTGCCAACAAAGCCTTGACAACTGACGGTTCCTCTAACACAGTGGTTCTCAAAGTGGGGTCTGGGGACCCCCAGGGATCCTTGAGGGGGTCCCAAGGGGTCCCCAACAAAAAGGGGAATAATTTATTTTCACTTTAATTCTATCCAAGTAACACAATGACAGAATGTATGATTATTCTGGTCATGGGTTTCATACACTTTCTGTAATAAAACATCTAAAAGCAAAAATCCTATCAGATGGGGGTCGGCATGTGGAAAAGTTTGAGAACCACTGCTCTCAGTCATTACTTCATTCTCTGCTGTTTTACAGTTCATTTTCTGTTGCCTCAGTTACTGATTTTGATTTTGGGACAATATCATGTTCATCTTGTTGGTCTAGAGATATCCCTGTTCTGATCCTTGTGTCCTCTAGCATGTCCTCACAGCAATGAGGAGGATGCTCATGATTAAATCTACTCTTGGCTGCCTTCGGGCTGTCAGCTTCCCGGCAGGAAACACACCAAAGCAAGACATAAAGTTTATATTTTAGGGCTGTTATAAGCCTTGCAAGCAGAAGAGAGCTACCACAGCACATGTGCAAGCTTAAATATATACACTGTCATGGCCCAAAAGTGCAGAACAACCTGACTTCGTCAAGCAGGAGAAGCACATTAGGGTGTAGCCTTACTGGAGGCTGCTCAACACATCAGGAGTGAACATATATATATATATATATATATATATGCACTGCAGTGTAGATATACATATATGTATATAGATCAGTGCAAGTGTTTTTGCAGACACACTGACCTTTGTTGAATCAAAATTCTGTAAATAAGCTCATCAAATACAGCAGGTATTTTTAGCTTTCCTGCTCAACATACTTTGAGATCCTGTCAGCGCTGCGCTGCAGAATGATCACAGTGTAAGTCAGGTCTTTGCAGGGAGAGGAGGAAAGAGAGGGAGTGGGTAGCTGTAGACCAGAGCCTTTGTTTGTGTTTTTGTTTGTGGCTGCTGTGAATATTTCTATGCTATCCCCTCATGACTGCAGAGAATGACAGCTGAGCTCTGAGCGCTTCCGCTGCTCGACTTCGACCACCTAACCACACAGCTGTGGCGCTGCCGTACGTGCATTAATGCAGCCATAAAACCAGCACCGAGTGCAGGAGTATAGACAGATTTATACAAGGGCACACACACGCACCCTCGTGCACACAAACATACCACTGATATGCCAAGTCACCGCCTGTCAGACACTCACACACTCCCGTTTTCATTCTGTCTCTTTCTTTCTCTCTCACACACACACACACACACACAGACACACACACCGTCTAGCTCCGTCTCTGTGTCATGCCTGTAGGTTATTAGAGTATGATTTATCAAACGCCTCAGCACTTAGCTGTGTGTCCCGCTCATTTTCTCTACCTCTCCCTGGCCCTCTTCTCCTTTGTGCAGTCTTTTTGTGGGCTTTTTTTTCCTCCTTCAAGCTAATCCCTCTAATTTTCTGTCTCATTCTTTCTCTTTGGTCTTTGGTCCCAGTGCCATAGCATGGCTGGTTCTAGTCCACGTGCCATTGCAGATATGCCATATCAAGATGATCTAGATGTTTTTCTGGTGGTGGTGGTTGGGGTGAGGGGGTGGGGGCGGGAACTAAGTGAAGATTTAAAAAGGGAGGCATGGAAATGGAAAAGACATCACTGTCTCTCAGAACAAATTAAGAAAACCAAAAACGTAATTATTTATTTTATTTAATGAAACGGAAAACGATACACACGCACTATCTCCCTTTTAAATCTAATGTTATGTTTATGTTTTCACTCTGACTGGAGAAATTAGGAAGAAGGGTAACCGCACCATAAAACCACACATGGTTGAAGCATCTGGTTGTGTTTTCTGTTCTGTTTTGCGAAATATTTTTTCTGTTTTTATTTGTTTTGAAAAATGCTTTTAGTTAGTTAGTACTTTTCTGTCCAGTTAATAAGAAACTGGTATGAATATTAACATTTTGTATCAGACTATTTTGCTTGAGGGTATGTGTGGCAGTAAATTTAATTTTTTAGTTGAATATTTTAATGAATATGAACGTTGTGCTGAATGCTCTTTCTACAGACTGTATGCTATAGTCCGGTGCAGCTATTCAGTCAAACATGGGACTAGCATTGTCAGCATTAGTAATTCAATTATACTAGGTTCATGCTTTCTAAAAAGCATAATGCAATATCAATGACTCACCCATTGCTTGTCAGATACCTGCATACATTTATTAGATTCTGCTATGTATGCACTTTGCATTATTTCACCATTATTTCTCCTCTCTGTGTTCAGATGAAGGCCCTCCCTGTACGTGTCCGCTGTGTGCGTCTGACTGGAGCAGCTGTGTGCCTCACAGTGAAGGTCTGCAGCTGTCCCGGGACCTGGGGGCCACCTACCTGGAGTTGCCCTCTCTCAACCATGTGTTCGTGGGCCGTTACTTTGGCAGCGTGGTGAGTGAGGACATCACACAGGAGTCAAATCATTAAAATAGGAATTTAACATGGGGTCAGATGTCACCACAGACTATTTATTCATGATATTTTTTCAGCTGCTGTGATTGAATAAGCCCTTAATTGCTTTTGTTGCATTGTGATTCTTATACTATGCTGAGCAGCTGCAATGCAAAGCTTTCAACTTTTCATACTATTCCTATCAATTAAAGAACTCTGCATTTTGAGACAGATCCAGTATTGAATGGAGGAGACAAGGACTCTTCCAAGGAAGTTGTTTCCAAATCGAAGAACTGATGATGTAACAACTATTTTTGTGCCTTGTCTTTGAACTAAGGTGTGTATTTCTGTATTGTTCAGCTGGAGTACTTCATGATTCAGTGTCTGAAACACAAAGCCAAAGAGAGGCCAGAGAAGAGGCGAGGAAATAAAGTGAACGAGCTTCGTCCACCTCACTTGGAACAACCAGGTCAGAGGAAAACTAACCTGTGTCCTGATGATTTCTATAGAGTTTTAACTGTTTTTCAGCAAACTTTAAATGATTCTTCATTTCATTGAACTAATTTAATTACTGTTTCAATTAGTCATCTCATTTTTATATTATCAGGTAATTATTGTTTCTTAAAATCATCATTTGGTGTGTATAGATATCATTCAATTGAACTGAAGGGATTGTTTCTTCTTGAGCTTACAGCCATAAAAAGAGCTGAGCACAGAGGTTTTTATTCCGATCAATATCGTCTGTTTCAAACTGGAAATAAGAAGAGAGACAAGAGCTAGGTAGACCAATTTTATTCAATGACGTCTGAATCAATTTTAGACTGAGCTCTTTTCAGCACGAGACACAGCAACAACTGTGAGTTTAGTGCCTTGTTCTGAGGCAGCTCAGTGATTGTGGGATTGGAAAGGATTACTCATTAAGCTTATCTTCAACCAAATTTTCTTAATCAGTGTAGGTATTTGACCTGAACACCGTGAACTCCAGAAACATTTGTCCTGCCGGTACCATTTCTGCTGCAGTTTACTGTTTACTGTTTTAAATTTTTATGAATATGATGGAGAATGTTGTTTTTATTGGCTTATTTGAAATTCAGGATTTTCTATTGTTTAAAACCGGCCACGAGTTTGAACTCAATTGCAGAACATTTTTAGTTTGTGGCAGCAACGTCCAGGAAGTTACAGATTTAAAGGAATAGTTCTACATTTCTGGAAATACGCATTAGATGAGAAGATTGATACCACTTTCGTGTCTGTGTGGTAAATATAAAGCTACAGCCAGCAGACAGTTAGCTTAGCTTAGTATGAATATTTTATTTTACGCCACAGACATGGGAGTTGTATCACTCTTCTCATCTAACTCAAGGCAAGAAAGTGAATAAGCATATTTCCCAAAATGTAGACCTATAAAAGGCCAATGCTAATCATGATCAAAAGAGTCTAAAACACAGAACCACAGACATGGAGTACTTGACTTTCTATTGATGAAAGTCATTTCAAAGCAGTTTTTAAAAATGTATTTGAATTGAAACAGAATATTAAATAGTCGAAATAATCAAGTACAAATTTAAAATTTTCAAAATTAACATAAAAATATGATATGAAATCACATACAAATTCATTCGTCTATTAGCACCACTACCACACCAGAGAAAGGACCCAAAACTCCCAGTATGATCGTTTTATTTTAAAAATGGGAATCCAGAGCTCCTTCTTTAAGAAGGTGAATAATTTGTATCTCTGTTTTTGTACTTTTAGCCAACTAACTGCACTCACCTGTAGTTAATTTTTACAACATAAATCACCTAAAAATATTAAAGGTAAACTACACTGTTAGACTAGTGTTAAATATTGATCTGAACACTTTGCTGCTACATGTCTAAATCTGATGCATGACTGTCAGCTTTAAATTCTTCCAAAACAGCAGCTAGTGCTGGCGAAGTTATTGGAGCCTGTCCAACACCACCTTACTGTACTTACAGTGTAGCTTGCATTAAATATGACGGACACTGATTCAGGGACAGCAACGTTTTCACAGCCAAATCTGAACCCCCATAAAAAAAAGATGAGGTCCAGAGGTGCAGTGTGTATTAAGCATACATGGGAATATAATAGACAGTGATTTGCGAAGCCCTTTACCCCTCTTCTTTTACTCTCCTGCTCAGTGCTATTTCCACATTTTATAAACCTGAATTCATGAATATATGCAGCACAAAGTTTCTATGAAATCTTTCTTTACGGGTTGTTGCTCCAGACAGGCTTTCCAGCTCTGTACTTTTTTCATTGCAGCATTTTTCTCCTTTTTCTTGTTTTCATTGTTACACAGTTCACTGCAAATCATTTCTCTGTTACGGTTGTCTGGGTTTTTCCTACATCTTCTTTAAACATTAACCTTTATAAAAGAAGCTTTTAGACGTGTTTGTGTGCTGGGTTGATTTGGTTGCTTGCTGATGTTTTGTTTTTTTTTTATTGCCAAAACAATCTAAAACATAAATAGTAAAGGTCAACTTTTAGTGTCAGTCCCTCAAGATTAAGAGACGCAGGGACAAATCCACTGTACAACAGGCACACATGACAACTTTATTTTAGTAGACCAGAATGCAGTGCAGCAGCCTCTGCTTGCATCTTTGCAAGTCTGTCATTAGTGCAAAGACAAACATATCTGGAAGCCTTTTTTTGACTTTTTTCTAACTTGAGCAACAGGGCACAACAGCACAACATGACTTTCGGCCTTTCTCTGCTCTGTCTTTCTTGAGTAAAAGATGTTAGTCTCTCTCTACCTGCTTTGTGGGCAGTGTAGAGAACCGCATTTCTCTCGAGTTGTCAAAAGTCATTGCCACAAAAAGAAGTAGACAAGATATATTCAGCAAAAATGAACATACTTGAACTGTGAATCACAACGCCCCTGGACAGACGTTGAATATAACAAATTTGCTGGATTTTCCCTTTTTATTTTCTGAATCAGGACAAACTTGATTGTTCATTTACTCAACCCATCCTCCTTATCTTCCTCTCTCTATTCTTTACACCCTTCATGCTCCCTCCGTTCAGCACGTCTTCCCCCTATACGTGTGGAGGAATCAAGCTTCTCCCAGGACATGCAGTGGTTGTTGGAGCGTGGCGTGCAGTTTGCCGATGTGGCTTTCTATGCTGGGGACTCTGGGAAAGAACTGGGGTGGGCGCACGCGGCTGTGCTGTGTGCTGTCAGCCCGTACTTCAGACAGCTGCTCCTGGGGCCCAAGACCAGGTAGGAGACATATTAGCTTGTTCACAGGATTTAGCTTAATGAGCTATTTAGCCATCTAAGTCTGTGGCCAGGAGGAACTTACCTCTTCACTACAAACTCATCTTTAGTAGAACTGTGAAGGATTTTGTGCTGAATTTCATCTTCTGGTTTGACAGGGAACGTCCCCAGTCGCGGTGTGTTTGCAGAGAGCGGGATGGAGGACCCCATTCGCTGCTCTCCACCTGGGACGGTGGGATTATTGATGACATGCCACGATCAGAGGGACACCTGACTGGACGGCTGTCTCGTCTAGTGGTGAAGGACCCCCTCCTGTGTATGTGCTTGTGGGAGACTCTCATGTTCATTTACAGAGGTAAACCACCTGAAAACTGTGAAACATGTCACATAATTCCCAAAATTACAATTCCCCAAAGCCCAAGTTGACACATAATCACAATCCAAAACCCAAAGATATTCAATTTACTGTCATGTCAAGTATGAAAAACAGCAAATCTTTACATTTGAGAAACTGGAACTGCTGAATTTTTGGCATTTTTTCTTAAACAAGTCTAAGAGTCTACAACCATTCTAGCAGCTTTGCTCATAAATCAAACTATCGGACAAATAGATCACCAAAGTTATTATAATTCATTCTGAGAGGAACATAAATGTCTGCAACAAATTATATGGCAATCCATCAAATAGTGGTCCAATGTGAACCTCATGGTGGTGCTGGAGGAACAGTCAGGGATCATCAAAGTCAACAGGCTTCGTCCACTGGGGACCATGTCTGCAATTCATCCACTAGATGAGATATTTCGGTTTTGACAAAAGTGGTGGACCAATCAAGAGCTGGCATTGCATCCATAAAAAGGACTTAAACAATTAATTCATTACCAAAATTTTTGCAGAATAATTTCCTGTTGATTGACTTATCAATTAATCTACTAACTGTTTCAACTACATATAAAGTATGTATCAATAGACTAGACTCTCCTCTTTTTGGTCATTTTTAAAACAAAGCCCTGTCATAAAAAGAATCCAGGTACAATTAATATCAGAGTATACGACTGAAAACTTAAAATATGGTGTCTCCAGGTGGGTGAATCATATCTGAATTCTAGTGAATGCTGCTAAATTACTTCTGCACTCAAAGATGTAGAAACCTAAATCACAACAACAGGGCTGCAACAGAGAAAAGCATCCTGTCCCCTCTAATTAAAAGTTGAAGTTTCACTAGGGTGAAGTTGCCCAAACTGACTGTTTGGCACCAGGATCAGTTGCATGGGAAGTGCCAAATAGAAAGTAGAGATCAGAGTACAAAACTGTCTCCGAAACTGAGGCCAACATGCACTTGGTCCAGAGAAATCTGGGCTCAGCAAGTGCTACAAACTGCTTAAACTGCTGAATTGCATTTACCATTGATAACCCTGTTTAGATAATAAGATAATATGTTTTAGTGATGTTTTTTCGCATGTGTTTCAGCCTTGATGCTTCCTGTTAACACTTTAGATACGTTCTACACACTACAACTGGAGTTTAAATAAGACTATTAGAGCTGGACTGACATCAGAGCAGTTACTCTTTTTTTCCCAGTAACTTAGATGTGATGATTAATGTCTCCTGGCAGCGCAGGGCAGTTTGTCTACTGTTGGGTCTTGTCCAGTGTTCTGTTATGCTGAGGAACAGAAATCAAACTAAAAGTCCTTGATCGTAAGCAACTGTAGTATTTTAATCTGGGACCTGATCATTTTTTTGTACAATTGTGTGATCTCACAGTGTTTTGTTAACCCATTTACACTTAGATGCCTAAGGCCTCTCCTGATTCCTTTATCTCCACCGGGCTTGGCTCTATGAAACATTATAGATGTCAGTTAGGATGGATTGTACACAGAGGCACTGAGTCTTTGAAGAAACTGGACTTACATCATTTTGACAGCTAACAACATGTTGTTGAGAGAATTAAACTCTGTAGCCTGTTACAGTAACCTTGTATTTACATTAACAAATGATGAACTGAATGAGAAGGATTCAGGCATGTAGGGGCATAAAATCTTTACAGATGTTGTAAATTGTGGGGCTTGCAAAATGTTCCGTAGTTGTGTATTTCTTTCCGCATATGAAGCCTAGTTAAACAGCCGTGTGATATTTTCTGTGAGTTCAGTGCCGTAATGAAAATCTTCTCAGTCTGCAGCTCAGAGTCTGCAGTGCTGTGCCTGCTGCATGTTAGATTGCCGCGGTCGTGCATGCCAGCTCTTCATCACACGCTGCATGCCGTGCAGGAGTCCTTATGGCAAAAAAGCTGTGTTAACATCTGATTCATAGCTCCTCACATGTATGTGAGCGGTACTGATGGTCTGAATGAACACACACTTACACACATACAGAGGCAGACACACAAACACATGAGCTCGGTGTGTATGTGTGCTGAGCGGAGAAGGAAAGAAGATTATAGGGTTAGACTGAGTCTGAGTGACTGTATGAATAAGAATAAGAAAGCCAGCGGTTGAAAGACGGTGGGTGCAGTGTATGTTTACACGCAGGCATATAAAAGTCCTTGAGTGGATTTTTTTTTTTGAGTAACAGGAGAGAGAAAACAAGGAGTGGAAAATTGTGAGTAAGGTGAGAAACGAAGGTGGTGGGACGTGAGGGTGAGAGAGGGGGCGGAGTGTTGAAGGAGAGGAGAGGTGCTGCTTGTGTTTCTGGGAGATAATATGATGGTGAGAGAGTGTTTGGGTGGTGTGTGTATGTGGTTTGGAGAGAATAGCGCAAAGAGGAATATGTGAGCATGTGTTGAGCAGAATACGAATGTCACGTTTCCATAAAACGCCACAGGGAGACAATGTTAAGTCTCATGTGAAAAATGACTAATGTTAAGTCTAAACATGGTGGTGGGTCTGATTGTATGTTTAAAATAGCTGACCTCACATACAGTCTATGCATTTCTGTATTTGTGCATTTTCTTGAATTGGCTAATCAGATGTGAATGCGTGCCTTCTTTGCCCACGGAAACATTCGCAGCACTGCGAGCCAGTGTTTGATCTTCGTTTCATAAACCCACAACAAGCTGTACTCTGCTTTCCTAGAGTTGAGACAAATGTTTTACGCTCTCAATTCAATTCTTTTGTCAGTTGTAACTAATTTAATTGGCTTAGTAGAGCAAATTTCCATAACAATATCATACCTCTGAAAACACACAGCGTGTTATAATTCCCTGCTCTGGGTTTTTGTGATTTGAGTGTGTGTGCGGACAGACAGCGGTGGACTTTGCTAGTGTGATGTTAACACTGTGAGACTGTGTCTCCTTGTGTAGTGTGCTGCTGAATTATTGAATTTGTCACCGGGTTGCTATTGTGTGTTTGTGCATGTTTAGCACATGTTTATGACACAGAGGGATTATTGTGTTGTGTGGTCACTCTGACCTCATCTAAGTCACATTCTAGACCACAAACCAGATGTTTTTGGAACAAAAATGGATTTAGTTTGTTTTCCTTACAGCTGAATGTAGCGTAAATTACACTGGTTTGTGTCTTTGTTTTGGGGATTTGACTAAAGTTAGGTTAAGGTTTAGAGTCAGGAATGTAGCAGTTATGGATAAGATTAAGGAAAACCGTTGGGGAATGAGTGTTAATCTGTACTAATTGTTCTAAAAATGATCCAGTCTTAGCATTTGTGTTTGTGTAAGAGGGTGAGAAGAAACACATCAACACTGAAACTTAGATGTGATCTAAGCATTTTGAAGTTTTTGCTTTTTTGCATATATTTTTTCCTTTCATTCCGTTCCCTTTCATCCCACTTCTTAACAACATCTACCAGTGCATCCAGTACTGTTTTTCATGTCTGGCTGCATCAGCACCACAGCTACCGAGCTAATCTCTCACCCTGCCTAAGAGGTGTCTGTGCTGTGCAGTGTCATTATCCGCCACCGTGTGTTGAGGTAATCCCTCTATCTGCCGAAATACCGTCATTATGAACTAATGATGAGCTAAATCCTGCCCAGTCCAGCTCCCTTCTTCCCTCGACAGTCTGTTTATGTCCTGGTGAGACAGAGCACGCCATCCCAATCAAGCTGCAGGCTTACATACAGGAGTATTCCTCTGAAGTGAATAAATGCAGCATCAATGTTTGCCTTTTGATAATGCAGTTTTACTTTGTCTTCTTTTGTGTTTTTAATAGTTTCACAAGTTCACCTTGTGCTGCGACTAAAAAAAGAGACTAAAATTATATTTAATTAAAACAAAATAAGACATATCAACCAGTTGAGGTGGAGGCAGAATTATTATGGTCTTTGATGTGTTCTGTAAAGGCTCGTGGGTCACTGTTTCTGACGTTCTTGAAATCTGGACTGGGTGTCCCACCCATACCCACTGTAGATTATATAAGCAGACACATTTTTAGAACAAACCCACTTTGACAAAAACAGCCCCTCAAAGTTGGGTGTAAGGTATGTGGGTGGTCAGAGCTCAGTGCCAGCTAGAGAAGAGTTTGCCTCTTTGTTTCTGTAAACTGTACTATTGTGAGTCCACAGAATCAGTGTGTTTGTGGATGTCTTGTAGGAGCGTGGGAGTGGGATCACCTCCAAGAGGCCCTGGAAGAGAAGTTGAAGAACTCGCTGGCCGTGGCTCAGCTTATGGAGCGCATACGATCACTCATCGGCAGAGAGAGGGTGAGGTCTCATATGTTCAAAATCACTCTGCTTACACGTTTATACTCTCTCCAATTTCTATAACACCTACAAATTCCATAAGGATTGCATAATCTTAGACCAGAATATATTATGGTGTGTGTGCGATATCAGCCCTCCCCAACAAAAGAGGTTAAATATCTGTAATGTGTAAAACTTGGTCTTTGAAGGTATAAACACGTTTTTGTAGTTGCAAACTAACAGTGCCTTAATTAGCAAGGCCTTGTTTAGAAACAGAGCAGTAATCATGTGGCTATAATTAGCATATTTACATAATTACTGCCCGTAATCAGCTCTCAGATACTGTGGGTATTAGCACAAAATAAACAAGAGACGCTCTCAAAGGAGCAAAAGCACGACACAAGATCTGTGAGGACTTCACAATGGACATCAGCTCTGAAATTCAACATGTCGTGTACTGTGTCTTTTTTAGAAAACATGAGGTGGCTCCATGTAAAAAGCCTTAGGCAGCAGACTTTAATATTTAGAGAGAGAACAGGAGATATGACATGGCTGCGTCTGACAAACCTTTGGCACCATGCATGGTCTACCAACCCATCTGGATAGAACTAGGTCTACCTGAGGAAGTGTTGAGACGAGCTGACACAGTGAGAGAGGGCTGGCCCGCTTTAACACAATGAGACATCCTAATGTCCTGTCATGATTTGATCTCGTCCTCCACAAAAATGCCCCCAGGTCGGCTGAAATTCGCTTTCAGTTCGCTTTCCATTGATTTACGAAATCAAAGAGGACTGATTCTACTGAAGACTGTGTTTGCCGAACACTCCCTCAGCAGCACAGCAATGCGAAAATATGGAGTTCTTTCTGCTTTCCTTGACAGAGAAAGGTCACATAATGGTAATGGGATGCTTTTATGACACTCATTTGTGGACTTCAAATAATGAGTGCGCACGCACGCACGCACGCACGCACGCACACACACACACACACACACACAGACTGCTGGTTTCACATGCTGTGCTGTGCATTTTACTGTAAATACAAATATTGTATTATGCATTCTTCAAATGTCTTAAAACGCACATGATTTAGTTAATAATGAACTGCTTTGGACGACCATCTGGTTTCCAGTTTGTTTTCAGTGTTAGCCAGTTCCATCATTTGTCGTTCTTGGCATTGCAGTTCAAGTGTGTTTGGGTAGCGCTAAGCGAGACTGGCAGAGGGGCCATTTGTATTCCACAGGGGAGGTGGTATAAATGCACAGAATGGCAATTGCGCTGGTAACTAGTACCTGACATCCAGCAGAGGAATGTTAACCCTCTGTGTCCTTTTCTCTTCCTCTCTGCTGTGTGTGTGTGTATGTAGGGCGCCAGGGACACCCCAAGTGCACGGACGGCTCAGCTCGGCCCCCAGACTCTCGTCAACCTCTTCAACTCCCCTCTTTACTCTGATGTCATCTTCATGGTGCAAGGTGGGTCCGTGCTGATCTGTGAGATGTACAAACATTTAAAATTGCATGCTCCGTCACACCGCAGAGGAAGGTCACATTTTATTAGCCTTGATTGAATTATGATCTCAGTCCCGGGCCTGGACATCCATTTGGAGACGAAATAAGATAAAACGTTCCGAGGGACGGGCTGCCTTCCGTCTCTGTCATGTTTCATCTCGCCAAAAGCTTTTCCATGAGCTGCATTTAGCCATTTCTCTATTAAAGGATCAAACAGAGAAATCCAGAAATAATGCCCCAAAGCCTCTCATAATCAATATTTATCTCATGCAAGGACAGATTTTCTTGTCCTCTTGCACCTCTGAGCTACAAGTTCAAAAAAGTTCAGGAAAAATTCTGCATGAATATTTTGTTCATTTCTGCTTTTTTTTTTTTTTTTTTTATAACTTCGACTTGCTGATGGAGTATTGGCAGAGCTGTCACTGACTGTGAATGGCACTTAATGACGGCGATTATATCAGGACTTGTGCGCAGGCTTTTTATGTCATTTGCTTCCTGGTGATTTAAATGGCCCATTATGACAGATCATTACTCATAAATCAAGCCAAACTGAGTTGTGTTATACTTCTGTGATGAAAGTAACATGTCAGTGATATTAGGACTGTTTGAAAAAGTGTTTGAATTTATAACTATCCTCAGAATTTTAAGATCAAAGATGTATTCTGTTATTATCATTTAAGATTCAACCTATTAATTATGGACAGTTTATACTCTCATGCATTCACTTCACACCTCTTTGGGACTTTCTCAGATGCTAAATTCTAAACCTAGATGTTAATTTTGCACGTGTGTGTGTGTGTGTGTGTGTGTGTCTGTGTGTTCTAGGGAGTGTATTGCCAGCCCACCGAGCAGTGCTGGTAGCGCGCTGTGATGTCATGGCGGCCATGTTCAGTGGGAAGTATGCAGAGGCCCGGAGCCGAGTGGTGCCCATCCATGGTGTCTCCTCAGATACTTTCCTGTCCTTCCTGGAGTACCTCTACACTGACTCCTGCTGTCCTGGTGAGTTTACTACACACAGCCAAGACGTGTACTCAACGATACCACTATGACTGCATAAGATTAATGACCAAATGGCACCTAAAACACATCTCTAAATATAGCCAGAAAAGTGCGCTCCTCTCCTCTTTATCTTGTGGGCTAATTAAAGCCTGTAGCAGATTTTGTGTGGTGCTGGGACTGATTGCACTGGGAAACCCTCAGTCAGTGTGTTATTCATTCAGCCGCCTATAACTACTCCCTCAGGCTGTTGCTGCAAATAAAAATAGAGTTTGCTTGGTTTAATAAGGCACAATAAGTCAAAATAGATGGTTGGTTCAGATAAAAGTCGCTTTAGATTCTATGGATCTGACCAACAAAATAAGACACTCTTTTACAGAAGGACAATGGACCTTTGATATCATTTTAATGTACTGTGTGAATCAGCACCAATCCTAAATCGGAAAAACACTTGAGAGAGTTACAGCAGTGTTTTCCTCGAGGCCTTGCTCACTAAACGCAGCCTAAAACAAAAGCACAGATGACAAGTCCCATCAGCCATCTGTGTGACTACGACATGCTGCCAGTGTCGGTCTCAGGAGGCGTGTGGAGAACAGCACTGAGCTTAAAATGAAATTATATTTAGTGGTGACAAAATCAAGCTGTGGCATCACTGCTTCATCTGCTTTTAATGGTGCCAGATCACAGTCCTGCACGTGTTACTGTTGTTGTTGTTTTCCTGTCACTACCTGTCACACTGTGTGTTTAATTTCAAAGTAATTAGTGCTGATAATTCTCCCTGGTGTTGGAACCGAGCTACAGTACACTACATGCATAGAATGACATCTGAGGAGCTTCTACAACCATAAAGTTGCATTAAACAATATTTTTACAGTATATGAAACTCCTTGTAATGTGAAAATTTTGCTTATAGTGTCAATCCCACTGAAAATCAACGCTCAGTCTGCAGCTTTAGTCACTTTCAGCTTGTTTTGGTTCAACAATTCGAATAATTCTGGTTCAGTGAAAATTGTAGGCATCTGTTCTCCGTACACAAGCTCACGCATCCCAACTGTACCCATCCAGTGACTAATGGCAGAGAGTAAAAGTGAAAGACTGGCGAACACAGTTGAACATGCAGAAAGAGACTTAACCTTTATCGAGTGACCAGAGGGACTCCAGTTGATGATGTTTTTGTGTCTGCCACATGTGTAAGTGGGCAACTGTTTAGCCAAAACAACAGGATAAACTGATATATTAAAGTCCGCCCTTCAGCCAAAAATGTATTTTCTTCTTGTTCCTTGTTACTTGGATGTTTGAGCTTCACTGTGCAGAATGATGAATGTGCAGAGTTTGAAATATGTTGGCTGTTTTTACATTCACTTGCTGAAAGTGGAAAGTTTCTCTGTGCTCATTGAAAATCTGAGTTTAAGTCGTGTACCTACGAGCATGATTTGTGACATTGCAACTAGTTTGGCGCCAATCCAGGCCCAGTATGCAACTTACACAAGTGTGATGTAGAAACTTGAAGTGTCAAGTGCACAAACACTGAGAATGGACTTTTCCTTGAAGTAGGAGACATCTTGTTTCCAGCAGTTAAACTTTTGAAATTAAATTGTTTGCATAGTCATACAGTCTGACTTTTCTAATGAGAGAGAAGGAGGATATGTCATTTTAAGGATTTTTAATAAGGTAACTGAATATTTCTTGTGGAAAAAAACATGTTGGACAAAATTAATTATTACAAGCAGAGGATTTTTATACATCCTAAAACATGTCTTAAAGGTCTTTAAGGTCCCCTGCTGAGAGTTTATTTTTGAGTCTTTCTGCCCCCTAGTGGTGAAAAGTGCTAAATACATTTTTGAGTGACAAGATTTGCACTTGTGTGTGTGTGTGTGTGTGTGTGTGTGTTTGTGTGCGCGCGTTTTCATGACATCCACAGTGATATCACAACTGCAGTCCCTCTTGAATCAAGCCTTACAACTACAGATGATTACAGATTCAGAAAGCGCAAAAATGTGATGTGTTATGTAACAGAGAGTCATATTATACCTGTAACTTATAATTACTGAATGAGTTACCTACAACACTGGCTGCAAGCCTCCTTTGTTGTATTGTTATATAGGCTAATGAAGACGCTGAATAGACAATGCAAAGGAACCAGCTGGTGTGATGATCCCTTTATTCTGTGGCATGAGATGTTTTGATGAAAAAATCATTAAAAACATCAACCAGCAACCCTTAAGATCCAGCTTAGGTACAAAGAGGGTAAGAAAGCTGTTTCCAGAGATGCAGCTTGATGTTGTGTCGTGGGAACAGGAAATTAAAGTCATGCAACAGCTCCAGAGGCTGCAGCCACTGCACTGTTATGTAAGTGCTCAGCATTCAAGGTCAAAGCAAGGTAACACACCAGCAAAAGGAATGGTGTGAAATCAAATGACGAGCATGATTCCAGCATTTCATTTCAGAGAAACACTGCACATATGATAGCAGAATACACTGCCAATGTTGAGTTACATATTTAGAATATTGTGCAGCCAATATATAACAAAACCTCTGTATGACTGTTGCTCAGACTGTGCATCAACCTGTCAGAGAAGCATGCAGAGAATCAGTGTTTACAGCAGGCTGCAGAAAGATGCTGAGGGTGGTGTTTGACTGACATAAATGGCAGGAATTGGGTTACATCAGGAGTAATTCTAGCTGACATGGTGACATTACATAATAGGATTGACGGCACAATGTTTGTTTCTCGCACGTATGTAAGGATGTCATTAGACAGCTCAGAATGAGCAATAGGAAATTAGTTATTGATATGTTTAATGTGATTTGACTAATGAGTTGGATTCAAAAGCACAGCTAAGAAGTCGTCCATGTGAGGATAATGTGTGCTGTAACCATAGAAATCATGTGGCTTTTATTAAGAGATTTGCATGAAATTTATGCACAGTCAGAGGTTTTACACAACAGGTGGTAATGTTTATTGCCCTGAGTAAAATATGACTAATAAATTAGAAATATAATGGCTGAAAAATGTTGATAATAATGTTTGTATTCTTGTTTTGTGATTAATAGCGTTTCAGAATTGTGTTTAAGGGCTTGACATACATTTCTTGATTTAGCTCATCTTGTCTTTTTTTGTGAAGCACTTTGCAAGACTATCTAAGAAAAGCGTTGTATGAACATTGTTTCTGAACCATATGATAGCTGAACATAGCATGTGATACTGTAGCCGAGCCATATTATGCACTTCAGTTATGTCTTAATTTTCCAATTACAGCAGCATTCATTGAATGGTTACTTGAGGGGCAGTGGAACAAGCACAACACTGCCATATTGTCACCTCAGATAGTTGTTATGGTGAACGTTTCAGCAATCACGTGCCTGTCTAGACATCTAGTAGACACAGAGCAGCATTAGCATTTATTTGGAGTCGTGTTTCTGGCCACCTGGCGGATGGCGTCCAATATTCACTGTCCTTATCTCTGTTTTGGTCTTCACCAGCTCCTGAGGGAAACATCTGACTCTTAAGCTTCTAAATGCCTCACACTGTTCATCAGCTAGTGGATAACTTGGGTGTCTTTAGGTCCCAGAAAGGTAGCACAGAGTGAGTTTATCAGAGCTTTTTTTTTTTTCTTACTGCAGCAAGAAACAAGGTTGATGAGAGCAGAGTTTGTGTCTGAATACCAAAACAATGAGGGGAGCTGCAGAGTCTGGTGATCATTCTGGGGGTTCATCACTACAAGCAACCCTTTTCACATTACACCTTTGATCGATTGTTAATATAAAAATAATGATTAGTGCAGCTTTGACATCAGTTTTTTTGTTTAAATGTCACTATTTTTTATGCTTTATTAACAACGTATTATATACTTTTTTTACAGTGAGAGGTCCAAGCATTCAACCATGTTCATTGCACTCTTTGCCTTGAGTACACTGTGCAAATAAATAAACTTACGGTTAAGTGCCCTATAAAAACGTTGCTTTAAGTGGACAATTTAATGGATATGCAACATATCTTAAATGTTAATTGGTTGTGTTAAGCTTTAATGAACAATCACAGTGTGGTTGTGATCAATTTTATTTCAATGACTAACAATCATTAAGTCAGGCATTTTCTCTGGTTTCTTCTGAATGTGTTTAAAAAGTGTGTCCACCTACTGCTGTTTATATCTAGAACAAACGTACTCTACGTGACGTGATGTATAAAACATACTACATATATACTAGACGGTGTTTTGTGTGTGTGTGTGTTTGTGTGTCCAGCCAGTGTGCTGCAGGCCATGGCCGTGCTCGTCTGCGCCGAGATGTACCAGGTGAAACGACTGCAGCACCTGTGTGAGGTGTGTGTGTGCGCTTACCTTCAGAGCATGCCCAGTAGAGAGCTGTCATCAACAGGTATCAGCGTGGTTCGACTACTCCGCCGAGCAAAGGTCAGTGCAACTTTGAGTATGTGAGGGTAAAAGAGGGCAAGAGAGATGATTTGAGAGCATGAACAGACCTCCAGGAGGTAGTGTGTCTGAAGAAACCACTTACTACTTCATTGTTATGTAACATTTCCTTCAGCCACTGAGATGCTAATTCTGTGTATAAAAGAAAACGTAGTTGTTTGTCAAAGAATCACCCAGTGCCATGTGTTGTTGAGGCAAGCTTAATCTTTTAACTTGCAGTTGCTTTAGGCTTTGTCTGCCACAGATATTCATGTTTTGCACATTTTAAAAAGCTGAAATTCTAAAGAGAGTAATTGTTATTCTGCATGTTGTCTCTGTTTCAAGTGTCACAACGCAGAGCAGCTGTACGTCTGGCTCCTCCACTTCATCGCCAACAACTACCTGATCTTCAGTCACAAACCTGACTTCCTGGAGCTCTCAGGTCAGCGTGTAAACTTGTAAACAAGTATCTGACTATTCTGAATAAGCCTCCTGAGTGATGGTTATGCAAACTAAAACTGCAGCACAGACTGATAGCACAGTTGAAGTGCCCATTTCAATTTTAGAAGGCTTCAGACTTTAAATTGAAAAATAATTAGGTCAGAGGGCCTCCAGGCTTTTTAGGATCTGCTGTGTTTTTTTGAAACAGTGTATGTAGGTTAGTCCGTCTCTCTTAGAAAAAGTGTGAATGCCAGGCTTGTTTTCAGTTTTTTTGTCAAATGGCCCACTGGTGTGCATAATACATGAGGTGTAATCAAGGTGTCCACTCATCAGTTGGTAAATGGAATTAAATAATAGTTACTATCGTCTCACTTAATTCATTTTTAGAGAATAAGTGATCTTGATCTGATCTCAGACACCTGTGACAACCTCTGTATTTTATGCTACACTGCCATAGAGAATATGGCAGTATTTATGTGCACTGTCTCATCATACAGCAGAATCTGCTGTATGTATAAGCTGATACATTAAAGCTGGAAAATAAGCTTTGTGTCATCTGTGCAATAGCAGCCCTTCAGAATGACACCTGCAAACAGTGTTTATGTTTGAGGGCTTGAGGAATACAGATTATAATACTCTGATTGTTTCTCAGGTATTATAGTCACATGTGTTTAATAAGCCACATAAAAGCAATTACAGACAGGCTCGTTAAAAAAAGATTAACTGCAGCATCGCTCCTGTAAGGTGCAGTAGCACATTTTATTGTCATCATTAGTCATACACACAAAACTCATTAAAGTTCACTGGACGGGTACTGAAGGGCACAAGCGAAAGTCAAAGGCCAAAATAAAGAGACAGCACATGATTGATCACCACTGGTCTTCAGTTGCTTGTTGGTGTAAACAAAATCATATCAGATATTTCAGCCTTGTTGGCCGTGTTCATGGCAACAGTCCAAGGAGTTATTACTGTATGTGTTTGTGTGAGTATGTGCCAAGTATAGTAAATACTTAATGCAACTGTTTTATCAGCAAAGCATCCTATAGTCGGTGTTTGCGGTAGTTTACTTTTATGATATGTCTTTGTGTTTATGTGTTCTAGAGGAGGAGCGTGAGCAGGTGGAGAGGCTACGCTGGCCGTCCAGAGGCTACCTGCAGGAGCTCAGCGAGTACCAGCAGCGGCGACGCAAACTACGCAAGTCCCGCTGCATAGTCATGTGACCCCCACCTGGATGCCGAAACCCTGTGGAGAACATGGTGGTGGTGGTGGTGGTGGAGGTGGGTGGGGGGGGGAGGCAGGGGAGAATACAGGGGAGAAAATAATGACAAAGAGTGAGACGAAGAAACAGAACAAACAGTTTTTACAGTCTGTCCTGCTGGTTGAAGGTCTGATTCTGAGAGACCCTGCTGCAGTGGAAACGTCACAAGACTCCTTAACCAACAGGACAGTATCATCGAGCAGTGACATACACCACTGCGACACGCCTCTCCCCCCCCCCCCCCGGAGCAATGACTCTGCGTCCTTTGCATAATGACTATTCCATCATGGGCAATGCAAAATGACAGATCCTTAAAACCCAATATGAATATAAAATGACTGGCTGGCCACAGGCTCTGTGGGAGATTATATTTCTATCGGTGGATATAAAATGGTGGATTTCAAAGCTGCAAAGTGACACAAAATGGCTCCGTTTGGAGTACAGATACATCAAATGACCATACATCTGTTGGAAAACAAACCAGGGTCATATGCAGACTGGTTCAGACAACAGTAACGGATAACGCGACTTCAGGTTGAACAAGCAGGAAGGTGTTTTCTTCTCTACTCGACACCTGGAAGTCGGTATGTGTATCCTCTGTATGCTGGACACAGGGCTGCTCCCTCTCCAGTCAAACCATGGCCTATGACACATCGGTGTCCTGTTGGATCTAAAAAAAAAAAATAATGTGAACATGCAGCATAATCATTTCTCAAGTTGAAATAACTCTTGAGCGTCTCACTTTCCAGTGGCTCGATTAGTATTTCAGATGAGCGGTGACCTACATTAACACAGCGGAAAGTGTGAAGCAACTAGTAATGCTGCTGGTGGCGCGTTCATGCTCATTTTCATCTGTAATCTAACAGAAACTCAGATTAGCATACGAGCAGGACCAATTTAATTACAGTTCTTTTGCACACATTTATTAGATTCTTTCAGATCTATAATGCAACATCAGTAAGTGTCTCAGAACCGATTTTATTGGAATACATTGTGGTCGTAGTCTGTGTCAAATGAGGCCATCGCACTTTCATTCACAGTTAAATCTTCAAATTAAACTAGCCTGTATTAAAAATCATGTGCTCCATACACCAAATCAACAACAATAATCAAACTATGTATTTTTTTTTTAATTTTTATTTACAGCGCGTGAGCAGGATATTAACACTGTGTCCTTTGCAGGTTGATATGAAATAATGTTAAACTGTTCCTTATCTGTTTGCAATAATAAATAATAATAGTCTGTCTATGTCTGTCCCACAAAAAAGCAAAAGCCTTTTGTAGCATTAACATGTACAGAAAGGGGTAAACAGTTGGGAGAAATATCATATCATGAACATAAGTTGGTACACTAAAAGCCACAATGCCTCTGGGTGGATACACAGTGTTTATTTGATCCTCTTCTTTAATTTGAGAGGTTGTTTTTAATCATAATGAGATTATGATTTATTGGTGCTGCAATTATTTTTGTAAACTATACTGTGTGTGAACATTTATGTTTTTTTTTTGTTGTTTTTTTTACATTCAGAGGAGATAAATGGGTCAGTTTATTTTACAGTCTACTGTTTCACTGATATCTACTTAACAGGTGTAATCAATGCTTCACTGTAAGACAACTAATCTGTCAGATAAACCAACAAACTTAATGCACAAAAACATTTATAGTGACATTGTGCAGGTATTTGATAGTGAACAAACAGCGTGTAGCTGTATTTGTATCCAGTACTGCAGCAGCAGGCTGTACATATCGGACAAGCAAGCATCCGCTGATAGATTTTGACGGTAATGATGTCGGACTGCTGCTGCAACACAACAATCAATGCAAGTGTGTAAATCCAAAATCTTCTCTTAGAAAAAACAAAAAAACAATCAGTGAACAGCAGCTGAAACACTGGACTGTAAAACAAAGTGTGTCCAAGTGCTGCATCCACACTCGTGGAGACACACATGTGGCTCCACAGGGCCAGTGTTGTACAGACTGTAGATAACATGACGTCTGACTTTAAATAAAGACATGTTTTAGAATGAACATACCACAGACTTCATGAATGTCTGTACTCTGCTGTGTGTGTACAGGTGTGTGTGTGTGTGTACATTTTATGGATTACGTTTTCTTCTATCTCTGGTATTTTAGCCAGTTTTACATACAGATATATGACGAAACAAAAGCTAACATAAAGTGTGTTATAGTCATGGGGGCATCATGAGCTTAGAAACTCTACATGTCTCAACTTTTTGGTTGGATTGAGGTCTGGTGAGATCATTTTGATACTCATTAAACCATTCAGTGAGCCCTTGTGCCCTGTGTGGAAGCGTCTACATTAATTATGTTTCTCAAGTCATTTATTCAGGGTTTGCCTTTAACTTGTCACCCATCTGTACATTTCCATCAGGATGTGATAAACTATGGGCTTAGAGCAGATTTTACATCTGTCTTTACAACCAAACAATTAGTTCTTTCATCTTATTTCCCTTCATTTGTTCATTTCTACACTAATGAGAGCTTTCTGTTACTAATTCATGCACTTGCTCTGGATCCTCTGAGCACCCACCTCCTTTTCTTGTGGGCTACGACAAATGGATTCCCTCTTTCACTCACTTGTCTTTCACTTTTCATGAGTGTCTATACCAAGGCACATGAGTGTGTGAGTCTGTGCGGTGTCCTGTACCTGCAGGTCTTCAGAGGGTCACTGCAAGGCTCCAATAGACTGCAGCATGCCCTCCAGTTTACCACTCCTATGCAGCGCCTCTACATCGCTGCCGCCTCCGACGCACTCCTCACCAATGAACACCCGTGGGACCTACAATCAAATGAATACAAGAGAATTGGGGATACTCGATTATTTTCAAGGTTATGATACATGCCATGAGACAATATACATTGATCTCCTGTCAGAAACTCTGCCATACTGTTTCTATCTTGGTAATTGTCCTGTAACATCTCTGGATGTGTTGCAGGTCAATATGCAGGACTGCTTTATGACAGAATTGGGTAATTATATATATATTTCTTATTTTTGTGTGTTATTGTTTGGTATAAGTTTTCCTAACTGATTTTCCATAAACTTTACTGTATCAGGATATACAGATACAGCAATATATAATTAGATATACCGTGATATTCTATCTTATCAGCCACCCCTATTAATGTATGCAAAGACATAGCCACAGATCTGCCCTATAACCCCGGTTGTCCGTGAGTGACTGACTGACTGACTGACTGACTGACTGAGTGATGAAGTTACACCATTGGTCAGCCAGCTGTGTTGGAGTTTCCTCATTGGCAGTTCATCTTTCAAAATGAATCGGAGCAAGATGATGGAAGCGGAGGGCAGCCGTGACACAGAGTGACTGTGTTTTCCTGCTCTGAGCTCTGACGCTCTCAGCTCTGGTGTTAAAAGCAGTGAAGTCGGCTAAACTCCTGTTTAAACAGACACGTATCAGTGTCTCTACCGTCTCCTCCTCTACCATCCAGCGTGATCGACTCTCAGCCAACAGGAGAGACGCTCTGTGGTGCGTTTGGATTTTATAACTGAATACCAGGATGCAAGCTTTTTTATTTCTCTGACGTTTTCACATCTCAAATGATAAACAACAGCATTAGAACAGGAGTCTTGCAGATAAAACATGTGACTCATGTAGTTGTTACATCAGTTCAGTGCTCTGCAGGTGCACTTGATTTGACTGTAACTGCAGTTACTGGGTGGAGATAAGCCTTCTGAATTTGCACCTAAAATGCTGTCAAAACTGTCATTTACAAGTTCCACCACAGCCTCTCCATGATCATCGACCAGGAGAGAGGCAGAAAAAAGGTGCATAGAGGCAAAGCACACAGTTAAAGCACCCCAAATAAAACCATCACTCTGACAAAACACTCAATACAGAGTGAAAAACGAGAAACATCCACAGATAGAAACAGATGAAAGAGCAGGAGGAGTTAACAGGTAATTATAATAGTTAAAATTAGAATTAAAATAAGGTCTCTTTCAAATCAAACATCCCAATACATGAATGGAAAGTATTGTTCTGGCAGCTGCATTTATAACGTGGCTTAACCATGCCACGTGATATGCTACTTCAGTACAATTTACCAGCAAATATTACTGGGACCACTACAAAAAACTGCAGATGAACATTTAATATCCAGGAATTCACATTGTAGACACTACCACTGACTACACATTGGCCATCCACGGTCGGTCCAGTCATATACTGGGTTTTGGATCTTGACGTGTCTTTATACTTTGCTGAGTCATGTGAGGTCATGTTGTGTTTTGCATGCAGCAGTTCCTCTTTCAGACGCCCTGATTTATTTCATAATGCTCAACTTTTGATGAAATCTCATCCTCAACCATTTACAGACTTCATGGGGAAGTTTAGTGAAGTAAATAAACCAAAAACAGAAAGGTGTCTTAACTGTTGATATTAGCTAATATAGCTAGCACTGCTATGAAGTCTTGTATATGAACACAAACATGGATTTATTAAAAGCTCAACTTCCGTCAGTTCACGGAAAACGTGTTTTTTTTATCACCTGTGGCGTCACTGATATGTCGCTCAAATAACCTTCACTGTTGTTTCTGGAGGTATAAATAACTTGATTGGACATAATTCAGATGAAACTGTCCAGTTGTTTACAAAATGCTCACCGTGCGGGCTCCGGTCAGCTCCAGGAAGTAGTCCTGCATGCTGCCCATGTCGCTGCGGCCGCTTATGTCAATGCACTCTAAATGTCCCGGTTTGAATTTATATTTGGACAAAACGTCTTTGGCCATGATACAAAACGAGCACGTGGGCTTGATGAACAGCACCACTTTGTCTCCTTTGATTTTGGTCTGCACAAATTGCTGCGCCATTTTCACTCTGCCGGGGGGAGTGAAGTGGAGGAAAAAAAAGAAGCAAAGGGTGCTTACTGTGGGTGGAGCTCACCTAGTCCAGCTCCACCCCTCTTTTATTGAAGCCTAAACTTCATGCAATTTGTTATTTAAATTGCACTTTTGCACACACGCACAGGTCATAGCTAAACCAGTGTATTTAATTTAATAATAAGACACAGAATGCAGTCACAGAACGATTCAAAACCAGTCAAAACCAGAATATTACCCATTTAATTTCCTTAAATATGAAACAAATGCATCAAAAAATAACTAAGTTTATGAAACAAATAAATATCACATACATAAGTGCATTAGTATGCCTAAAATGGGCCACTTTGGCAGCTCATGAGCTTCCCATTTTTTCTTATTTGGGTGAAACAGCTACAATATGGTGGTCATTGCTTAAACTGAGAATCAGAAAGCTGACTTAAATAATTTTGTTTGTGTATCTTGCCAGCATCATCATCATCAGTCCATGCTGTGAAGCACTGAAATAAATACAGTATCACATTATCCAGAGTATCTGAAGTTGCAAACTCTTAAACACATGTAGCAGGACATCATGGCGAGGTTCCTCATGTCATCATAGGTCACACAGTCTGTTGGAGGAAAAGAGGACAACTTGTAAAACTTATTACGTTTCATGAACCACAATCCGCTGCATAGGCCTACTCACATTCTCCACCTCTCTGTTGTGCCCTCTTCCTGCTTATCTTTCACCAAACTATCCTCCAAGACCACCGGAGCCTCCCACCATTGATGGTCAGTCTCAGGAAGCATTGCCCTCTCACTGTCGTCACAGCCGTCTTGAACTTGGCTGTCTTCCTCCTCTGGGTCGTCCTCCTCTTTCTCAAGAGCCCGCCCAGCCAGCAGTCGCTCCGAGTTGTGTCTGTCCGCCACCTTTCCAAGTGATGCTCACTGAACTAGCACTACTAAGTTGTACGAGTGATTTGGGGTGGAGCTGGACTAGGCTGAGCTCCACCCATTGGTTATGCACTGATAGGTTGGATCAGCCGGAGGGACGAACTCTCACGAGTGTGGTTAGGGTTAGGATTGAGGTTAAGGTTAGGGTACGGTGTAGACTCAACGCAGAAATATGAATCAGGCTGGTTTGGCCGGAGATATACTTGCTTCTAACTACACATTCACGTGATGGCTGCCTTGCCTATCCTGCGTCTGTTTGGAGTGTTGGTTGTGCACGTCCTCAGAAATTAACATAACACATCCACAAGATGCAATACTAACATGAACAGTAGGGACAGTATGGGGATATGACAGGGTCAAGGGTCAGTAGGCACATGAACAGCAATAACAATGGCAATTACATGCATCTGTACGACATATCATTGCCACTGCACAGAGACAAATATGCTTCAAGTAACAAAGCAGTAACCTCCTTGAGTGTTGCCATGTTTACTTTTTACATCATGCATCTTCTTTGCATTTCTTGGCGGATACATCCATGATTTTACATCATGCAAATCCATAACTTCTATTAATATCCTGAGTTCTCTGGTGTGCCCTCTAGTGGAATCTTCCAGTAATACGCAAATTACATACGCAACAATTATGCTCACAACGCAGCTGGTTGTCTATGTAAATGCGTGGTTAAAAAAGCAAATATATCTCCAGCCTTACACATACAATGAAGAAACACGACATGTACAAATCTTGCGAGAGTTTCACAAATCATCCCTCCGGCTGAAAAGACGGGAGAAAGTGGTCTGCAGCGTTGCAAGATAGGAAATGTTAAAGTATGGTACCAGAGGCTTAAAATGATATTTTGAGTACAATTATTGTACACAAGTCATAACCAAAAGAACCAATAGGCGTAAATGTATAATTTTTAAAATACACATATTTATTGAGACAAACAACTTTTTGACACCACCTACAAATCTAGCCACATTGTTTAAAAAATAACATGCTGACGTAGTTATATGATGTGTGGAAGGGGGTAGTCTGATTGGCTGGAAAGACATCACATGAGAAGAGATGCGTAAATACAGACATATGATCCATATTTTACTATCCTGATTGTGTAGGGAAAGAAATTAAAATGAGATAGCCTAGACTTGTCTCAAATTTGTCTCATGATAATTGAACACTATCTCCCAAGAATCAAAACAAAAAAAAGTCATTGAAATTGAAAAATAAAGCAAAAAAGTGACCTCAAACGCAAAACTTACAATAAAACTATACAAGAGCAAAACATTTGATTACAATACTCTCCACATTTCTTCAACTGATCTGGATTTCTCTTTTGTGGTCACTTTTTTCACAGCTGTTCTGCTGCTGAATTTTTCAGTTTCGCTGTTGAACTTCTCAGTTTCAGTTCAGAATTTTTCAGTTTCAATGGTCTGGAAATGCAACAAGTAGTACGACTTACCGTTAATCTGTCCCTCCAAATGTAAATGACTAATAGGGACGCAGCCACATGAGAGCTTTGCGTCTGAACTAATCAGAAAAATTCTGAACTGAGACTGAAAAATTCAGCAGCAAAAGTGAAAAAAGTGACCACAAAGTTTCATATTAAGTTTTGGGTGCGGGGTCAGCTTCATCCTTGGAACATGTGTACTTCAATATCTGTCAAAACAGTCAGACCACACACTTACACTGTACAGCGTATCCCTCCCCCCAATATAAACTATCCTAAACACTATAGACAAGCTGCATAGTGTAATATAGTTCCCAATTTACATAAACATATAAAGAATATACCTATCAAATCACGAACCATTAATCAAATCACGTAAAACATCCAACCAATACTAAAATAAGATAACCTTCTAAACAAATCTTCACATAAGTAAATCTCATGTTATGATATTCTCGTCGGTTGGACAGACTTCAATTTCTAGGCTCAGTAGATAAGTTGAGACCAAGGTCTGTTAGTACTTTAATGAATATTGAAACAAATAATGCCTAATGGTGCTGTCAGTGTTGAATTGTCTATGCCTTTCAATTAATGTTAGCCAATAAATCTATGGTGCATCAAAAAATACATAAACTGTCACATTCACTGAGCTTTAGTACTCTCTTTTAGACATTTATTAGTAAATGTTGACTGGTTTAGCAGGTTGCATCAGTCCTGGTTGACCATGGAAATAAAATCTACTCACAAAAAAACATAGTATAGTCCAATATCACATCTTTCATCTTAAATTCGCTGTAATTCAAACATGATTTCAGTTCCCTTGCTGATGCTAAGAAAAACAAAGTTGGTTTAGTATGTTATTAAATTAAATTACACTTTTAATGATGCAGGCTGCAACCAAATATATGTTTTAAGTCAGTGACACTTCTGGTCACGTCTTTAAAACCAGTCTCCTATTTTTCTCAGGTATTAAGTAACAGAACCTGAAGGCAGATTCTGCTTGCAGGCAGCGGTCTATTTAGACCCTTTTTTATGTACAGATGTTGCTGGTATGAATCAGATTTTCTGCATTTTGGATAAAATGTTAAAGTATATAAACTGCAGACGCCAAGAAAAACTAGGGTCAACAGAGCCTTAGACACGAAGGAGCCAAATCTGTGTTGACTGATAATCTGATGTATTTATGTACCATGAAACTGCAAATAATCAGTGTACGACAACAGTGTCAAAGTCTTTCAAGTCTTGTGGACATATGAACCTTTTTAAGGACACTGTATATTAAACGTAACTTCCTGAAGTTATCTTAATCATGAACTGCTGACAGGTGGTGCGTTTGCTTTGTTATACATTTTATCTTGTTTTATGTAAAACATTGTTTTACAAACATCAGCATTTCTGATCTAGTGTCTTTCCCAAATGTGTGTCAGTACTGTGGGCTACATATTTTCCTTGCTCAACATAAAAGCAGCTAGATGAAAGATACTTCTTAAAAAATGCTCGGAAGAACAAAGTCCAAATAATGATTTATCTTCTATCTCATCATTAATCTAGCAGACATTGTTTTATTGTTGAAGTAGATCCAGCAAAGCTGAATAGTGAGAGCACTATCTGGACTCACTTTATAACACTCAACTTGGATATTTGGGTAACCAGCACATTAAATTCAGATACAATAACTTCAACATTATGCAAGAAAACCAAATCCTTTAAATTTTGCTTTAATGGTGTCAGCTTTGAAAACATTTGCAGTTCTGTCATAAAAAACAATACATTAAAGCATATAATGTTTCTGATTTTTAACAATTTCAAATGGCTGAAAAGGAGACAAAAGGACAAAAGAGAAAAAAGACATACTCCAGGTAAAACTAAGTTGATTTTTATTGAAATGCCTTGTACATTTTCAGGTGGGCAGGATCAGATTTCACTCAAAATTCACTTGATTTTCAGTGGTTTTTCATTTTCCAAATACTGCCAGGGCATTTTTAAACTTAGTCACTTCCTCATTAAGACTCTTGATTAACCCTCTTCTCCCCTTCCTCCAATAATAATAATGAGTCACTATATGCTAATCGCTGTTGTTCAAACCCCATTTAAGTTTATCTGTCTTTGATAGGAGCAGAAATCTTTGGAGGGCTGCGAGGATGCCGCAGGTGATGGACAACATGTAAAGCCCTGGCCTCCTGCACTATTTCAGCGGTTGGAGTGGCACTCGCCAGATTCTGGAGAATGACCAAAAGAATCACCTAAAGAAAACAGGAAAAATAAACCAAAACACTGACCCTATATCCCACAGCTGTAATAAATGTAAATGTAGAGTGGAGCCTCTTGTGGACATTTTTATCTGCTGTTGTTACACCTCCAATATACAAGTGCTGATTTTCTGTCCAAAATAACTTCAGAGAAAACAAGCACATTAAGCCAAGTTTGCAATTACACTAAAGTTGACTCTGACAGCCGACAAATACAGCCAGTCTACTGCAGAGACTGACTGTTCGACAGGATGCCACAACCAAAATATATGTGGAACAGAACTGGCCCGTATTTACTTAAATCTCCAGTTTGCGGGGGGAAAAAATGGTGCTACATTTTTTCCCCCAATACAGGAGACAGACTCTTACATGTCCTCACTAGCTGAATATATTTCAGACCAGACTGCTGAGAAGGGGCTGACCAGCTGATGACTACAGAGACGTCAGAGTCGATACCCTTCAACTGTTGATTTTTTTTATTTAGGGGCACAGTAACTAAGTTCCTCTTCACACCCCAAAATGCAACATTATTGGATTTATTCTTCAGTGAATGAGAAACATATTCCAGTATAAATGAATCCTAAAATTAAGTCCCAATCAGAAATTTTTACTCCATGGATGCAGTACCAGAAAAGTATTTAATGTTTGGCAAACATTCTAACACAGGTTTTGTAAACAATTTTTCCCTTGTTGAAATAAACTCAAAAATAAATTTTCATTTTTCATAGAATCCATTCATCCATTCATTGAACTAAATATCTGTTTCAATGTTGAAAACAAAAAATGCTACTCTGAAATCTTTCAATGCTCTGCAGAACTCAAACTGAGAATCAAATACATTTGACATCATACAGATTTGTCCTCCGGTGAAGAGAAACACATACTGTTTGCCTGAAGAGGTGGGCGCAGTCTTTTCCAAGGTTTAGAGATGAACCATTCTGGAAAATTAATATTAGGATCCTCTATATCTCTTCAATTAAGATCAGGTACTGTTACTCCAGCCAGGTTGATCCTGAGTGCTCTGGCTGGTCAAACACTATAGCAGCTTTTTTTTTGTTGTTTTTCTTATTTCTCACTTTTTTTCCCCCTTATTTCTGTTTTTTTTTTTTTTACCTTTCACTCCACGTGATCCACAACCATACAAATACACAAACTCATACAATCTGTAACGCTCTGACGCCTTTCAGACTGAACATCTCTTCCTTCCTCCCCTGCTCAGACATGCTTGTGCACGCACACACACACACACACACACACACACACACACACACGCACGCACGCACACACGCACAACCTGTTGCCAGGCAGTTGTAGTTCCATTGTGTAGCCTGTGGGTCGGCCTAACTCGACGTTTGAGTGTAAACACCTTAAGGCACCCATAATGCACCGTGAACATTAAACACTGTTGGTGCAGGGAATACTGCCCCCTGCTAACAGGGGAACATACTCCTTTAGTTACCCCACCCTCACCACTCCACGTGGCCATTACAACTAAATTTACAATCCATGCACACATATTGTTGTTGCTTCTCAGCCAGCTCATTGATTTCTCCTGCCTGTCTCATTTCCTTCCTCTTCAAACTCAGCAGACACACGGCAGTGTGTTGAAGCAAGGTTATCCAGTACAGTTTTGTGTGAATAGAGAGGAAATGAGGCAAGAGAGACGTCATTGCCGAGTGAGATGACATATGGATCCTGCGTGCAAAATGGCTTCACAAAGTCAAAACACATAAGGCCCGCGGTAATTTTTTTTGCATTGTTTTCAACAAAAGTTAATATATCATCTGCGGACTCTTTTGCACTACGAGTCCCAAAATAAATAGATCTCCCTCTTTTTTTTTTTTTTTTTTACTTAAATACGTTATTTTCTCTGATGCTCAAAAATACTTTTTGTTCTTTTTTTTGCCAGATAAAGTCCTTCAAAGGTTAGAAGAGTTTAAAGATTTTCCCCAAACTCCTTCACACCTCATGTAGCCCCTTCCACTCGTCCAGTGGTATGAAATTCCACAGGAGCTCATTGAGAAAGCAAAAGATGGGGGGGTAGAGTCAGAGATTTTCAAGAATGCAGGCAACAATACTGCCTGTGGAATCAAAGATGAGAAAAGAAGGAAGGAATGAAGGATGATGGGAAAAAGAAAAAGGGGAAGGAAGGGGGGCTGTTGTGGAGGCAGTAACTGTGGGGGTGTTAATAAATAAGAGCCAGTTGGACACCCCCTCCTGGTTCGACACTCCATTCTCAATACTGATTAGTGAAGATGTTGTGGGAGGCCTGGTGGGCTGTGCTGTGCTCTCAGCACCAGGCCTGGGCTCTGCGCTGGTCAAAATCAGCTATTAGCCGCTTGATGTGGGCCAACTTGTTGTGCAGGTACTCACAGCGCTGTTTCTCCTCATGGTAGTTGGGGCTGTGCTGTAAAAAAAAATAAATAAATACACATAAGCTATCAATCTGACCACAACTCTTGCTGTATTTGACAAAAAAATCTACTAGCAAACATGTAGTTAGTAATCATGAACAATCCAAAGTTCAGTGGTCTTAAAAATAAAATAAATAAATCACCCTATTGAGGCTTCTGCCTTACTTACTTGTTTCATTTTTTTGTACTCTTTCAAGACTTCTTCTTGCACCTTCTGTAAAATAAAATAAAAACGATTTAAAAAATGATCACTTCTAATGCATATCATTCACAGATATTACAAACTTCACACCCTGCATTCACTTTGTAACAGGAAAAAGTATTTAGCCAGTATGGTTGAAAATACTGTAAATTTTATGTCAAGCTTAAACAGACATTAAACTCTATGTGATAACTTGGCACAACAGCAGCACAGATGCTCAGAATTTATCAATCATGATGACATTAGACATTAAAAGTGTTTGTTTCATGGTGGTTGCAGATCTCAGTGCATCAAGGAACACTTGGAAATGTAACACTAATCGTTTTAATTAAATACAAACAAAAAAGAATTATCCTGCCTCCTATGTTGCTCATCAATTTTGCATCAGCAAAAACAAAAAAACTGGCATATAACTGTGTAGATACTGAAATCAATGGAGTAACAGCAACATCAATCAAGTATATGCAGGCAAATGGTTTTGACCTGATACTCTTTGGTGCCAGGTACCAGCTTCCGACACTGGGTATCCAGCTGGGTAAAGCGGCGGGTGATGTTCTCCACACGGGCATGCAGTTGGCGGTACTCATCATACTCTGCATTGAAGTCATCCTTGTAGCTTTGTCGCTGGTCCGTGGACACCAACGGCATGTACTTTCTGTTAACATAGGAAAGGGAATTAAACTGAATTAATCTTTTGATATTGGATACACATATACAATTATTTCAGCAAAAATTGTCGTGCAAGACTAAAACCAGAACTCTACTATGAACAAACTCTCCCCCTAAATTTCCTCATCCTACATCTCTGTAAAAGTCACGATATTTAAAAAGGTTCTGTTTGTAAGAATCAGAAATTCCCTCTCATTAGTGACACTGGTGGCGGTTAAGTGAGCTGCAGTCAACATCCTGTTGCTTGCGCACTCGCTCGAGCAGTGGCGTGAGACTATTGCAGGATGTGGCATATCCAGGCAGCAACTCGCTGTGGTTTTGCTGTGAAATGTGCAACCTTTGGACTACTAACAGAAAAAACAAAAGGGGTAAGCTAGGTTCTGCTATCGATCTGGAGCTTGTTTTCTGCTCCTTGGTTGAGGAAATAATGTTGTCATTGCAGGGCTGTTTTGTTGTGAAATGTGTTGTGTTCGACAGAGGCAGCGAATTAGCTGGAGAGCTAATATCTACAGGGTGTTTTTAGTTGGATAGCACGGGTTTTTTTGTGTTGTTTCGTTATGCCAGTCATTTGTTGACGTTAGTGGGAGAGAGACAAGGCATTCTGGAGCGCGCAAAAACATCACCTCCCTTGGATTTTCGCGTAAAATCTGGCTGGGGTCTTTTACATAGAAATGAGTCTAAAGGCTGTTACCAAGAAAGTTGGAGAAAGTCTCATTTTAAGTTACATTACAACCCGTTCATTGGCTCATTGTCAATAAAAAAAATAATTAATACATGTAAATTGCGTCACAATTCTGCACATAGAACCTTTAAAGAGAGGTGGGAATCATGTTTTACATCTAGTGAGTTTTTCGACCTGTGATGTGGCATTGACGACACGTTCCTTTAAGTAATTACAAATGGTGAAGAAACTACAAAACAGTCCTAGTACAGTGATGACAGAAGAATACCAGACTGCACAGATTAAACACAGATGTGTTTAACGCTGCATCTAATTCTCAAGCTTGGGTCTATTATTAACATCCCCTTTAATTATGGTCAAATGTTTTAAACTGTGTGATTTCTTTTGTGTCAGAGATAAATTGAGAGACCTGAGAGGTAAAGATGTTCACATTGTAGCATAATAGGCCCTTTAAGATACTGTATATTTACAGTTACTCACACTACATAGTCAGGTATATCAACTGTAGATGAGAATTCAGTAGATTGGACTGGCTTCTCTTTCTCTGAAGAGTCTGAGGAGGAAAAAGTAAAGTGTTAGCATGTAAATACTACACTTACAATAATAATACACAGAATCTTTCTCTGTCTTTGACAAAAAAAATACAAGCCTTCAAGATTATTTATCCTTTTTTCTTCCCTTGATATATTAGACACTGCAGTTAGATGTACTGCTGCCACCCAACAGTCACAGCTGTTACTACAGCTGTTACTGACGTTTTATAGAGTGAAACTCAAAATCAACCGTCACCACAGGTGTCATAGGATCAGCACTTTCGTTGTGTAGTGTGAAACAACGTCAAGACTCCATGATCGTAAATGGGGCACAGACCTTGAGGAAGCAGCAGAGTGTCTCAAACTACCCCCACAACATTAACAGTATGAAGTGAACCAGAACTGACGATCACAGAGTAAAGAAGAACACGGATCAATGCCTCAGCATGTTCAGCCAAAATACATCATGCATCACAGTAATCAAACTGGGTGGGTCATAGGAGACTGTGTAGAGATAAACACTGAAACATGGTGAGCTACAATCCAAAGTCTGAAAGATAAACTGTCTGGAAACTTGGACAGAGGAGGCATGTCAGTCACAAGACATGCCAAAGCTGCTTGAATTAGTGAGTCCAAACACACACACACACATATATACACACTTACTCAAAGTTGCCCTAATGAAGCAAAGTTCTTAAAGTTGGACTCAAGCTGTATTTCAATGTATTTTTGGTTTACCATTATTTTCCACTGTGCTGTATTACATTAAAATACTTTTTACTGAATGTCAAAGGTCTTTGTTTTTGTTAATTTTTTCCAGAAATAAATGTTTGACTTTGATAATATATACACCTTTCTCTGTTAGTGTATCCTCTAATGTCTCCAGAGTGCTTTTAAACATGTGATGTAACACTGACCCACCCTTTTATAATACTATGAAAAGACAGGAATTTTGAACTCAATTTTTTTTTTAGAGAAAATGATAGCTAGGCAAATTAAAGGTACTGTATTGAAAGCAAGAAGAGGCCAAAGTACAAAGCAACACTCCACAGAGCTGCAGAGTTGGGTGATAAAAACTGGATTTGTTACTACGAGTGACCCCTTTAAAAATATTAATGTGTCTCTGAAGATGTGCCTTCAACTACATTAAACCAGTAATAGATCCAAATGAATGGGAACAAATTTCTCCCTAAAGTAACATTAAATTATTAAAAAAGGTGAAGTGCAATTTGGAAAATGGAAAATAGCTGATAGTAATGTGAGGTGTGCATGCAGAGCAGTAAATGGTCATTTTGAGACATTTGGTTCACCGATGCAGATAATTAACAAGACAGAGACACACCTTGATCTTTGTGAGGATTCTTGTCGATAACTTCTCTTTTCGCTTCCTCAGAACTGCGCTTCTTTTTGGCCCTACGACTCTCCTCAGCCTGCTCTGCTACACTGGGAGGACTACTGCCTCTTTCCGTCCGTTTCCCTTTCTCCCTCTCTCGATCCTTATCTTTGTGCTTTTTGGATTTCTTCTTGAACTTCTTGGTGGTACTGCTGGACAAGGGAGGGCTGCTGATGACAGTGGAGGTAACTGTGAGTGAGGTGCAAGGAGGAGGGCTGGGGGATGCAGCTGGTCTGGGGACTGGGATGGGCGGCCGATAGCGGTCCTGCAGGATCCTATCAGAAGAGAAGGGGCTGGGTGAAGGGTCCCTGCAGGAGGAACTCTGGTCCATGGGCAGGTCCTGGGTACCACAGCCCTCCGGGGTGCTGGGTGAGTTGGAGTTGGAGGCTGGGCTGGGCTGCTGGTGAGAGGGTGCAGGAGGGTGGGACGAGATGGGGAGATGGCTGGGAGGGCCCGAGGTGACGTTGGAGGGTAGGGACGAGCGTTTGGAGCCAGGGCTCCCCTCGTCCTCACGGCGGTCAGAGGAGGATGAGGATAAAGATGCGGCTGGCCCTCGATTGCTGAGGTGGGAGATGCGGGCTTTCTTTGGCGCCAAAGGATCTATGAAGTCAAAGTCTGGCTGGCGCTTCTGCAAGAGAACACCTAGAATTTAGAGGAAAGTTACACACTTCACTGTCTGTGTGTGCATGTGTGTGTATTTGTGCAGGTACCAGGGGGGACGCAGGGACACTGTCTTTGGGAGAACTGCTTGATGAGAGTGCCTCAGTAGGAAGACCTAATTTGCTGTTGAAGAAAGGAGAGAGTGGCATCAGTGGTGAACGGTGGAACAGAAAAGAAAGAGCATATTAACTATCATTACACCAGGCTCAGCTAATGAATTCATACTTGTATTAAAGCAATTGTTTGCAATGTGCTAACAAAAGCACAGAATAAGAGACTTGAAGCTAGCAAAATGGATCACATCAATGGATGATTTAAAATGTAATTGTTTAATAAGGAAAGAAAGGCATTAAACTGCAAATTAAAACCTACGAGTGTACTACATGAGAGGTGAGAACCTGTTGATAGACTTTAAAAATGCTCAACTATTCTTTTAACATAATCATTAAGCAATCACTCCCTCTAGGATTGAAAAGTGGCTGTTTAAAGTTAGTTTGGTTGCCTGTAGAGCACAACAGCTGTGGTCACCTTGAATACATGTCAGTGACAATGTGGTGCCCCGATGGTGACAAGTTTTCAACATAGAGAAAGAAAAATAATGACATCATATAAACTACTAAAACCAGTCCTGCAGCATACTTCACTTATCCACTGACCATCCCTCAGCTGCCAGTATACACAGCTGTACAGTCACAGGATATCTGGCAGGTTTGTGAACAGAAATTCATTAAACAAAAGTAAAAAAAAAAAACTAAAAAAAAACTAAAACTTTGGAATCCATTGTTACCAATATTAATTCAAGCAGCACTCAAAGCACCAACCAACTGTAAAACCAAAACCACATACAACCCTCACTTTAAATTATTACTTATACTTAAGTGTAGTCTCACACCATAAAGTGTAAATGCTTTAATAGTTAAAGTAAGCATGTCTTGAGGTTAAGAATGCATTTCTGTACCGAGCCAGGATCCGGTCAACCTGGACCTTCTCATCTTCAGAGTAGCCAGGCCAGTCTCGCTGGACATCACGGAAAATGAAGTCTTTCAATGAATATGTGTTGTCTTTGGGGTTCAGATTTGCCACCTGTTTCATATAGGCACACACATGCACACAATTTCAAAGTTAAACTACAATAGCATGAGAAGTATACATTATGTGTAGAAACTTCACATTTCCTGTGCTGGCCAAACATCTGTGTATGCAAATAATAATAACTATTATATGGCTTGTTTTGTGTCAAAGTGAATGAAGCCTTTACACTGTGAACCGGATGTAGATTTTTGTGTATCTCGGTCTCATGTTTAAAGAAAGGTAAGGGGATCTTTGGGATTAAATTAGACACTTGATGAATACAAGTACTAGTGTCAAATACCTAGTATCAGCTATTAAAGAACATAGTTATTACTGCCAGGCCATCTGTTTAATAGAGTACGTGGAACTATCAATCACTGGGCCGCTTCCCTTTTAAATTGCTCTCTAACTACTGATAAGACATATTATGAGACTCTAAAACCATAAAAAAAGAACAGCCATCTTACAGTACCTGTTGTAGGGTGGTCCCCAAGGAGTTTCTGTCCTTCTGGTTGATACCGTCCCGCTGCAAACGGGCAAGCACTTCCAGCTTCTTGTAGGACCTCAGCGCCAGCAGGTGAATGATGCGGTCCCGGAACGGCCGCTGGGACACGGGGTTGCTGGAAAGGCACTTGCGGATAGTGTTGGCTGGGTTGATGGGTGTGGATCGTTTGCGCTCTGGGACCACCTCTGGGGTTGATAGCGCAGGCTTACGAATATGGACTTTCTTTCCTAAAGAGAGAAAGTGTTTGTTTAATGTTAAATACCCCTCTTTCTCTGCAGTGACGTTAGCTAGCTGGTCTACGTCAGATTATCAAATATCTGTCATTTTGCTCAACACAGTCACAGACACCATTTACTGAACAAGAGAGAAGTTCCTCATATTTCAATTTAATAAGTAACAGGCAGAAACTACCTGCTTTGCCATGTAGACTACTATTACTTTTTTTCAGCTTTTCAAGCAGGAGGTCCCAATTGTCCTAATGTTCACACCAATTACCACCTGACACAACCACAGAGAAAGGGGGCAACCACTAAATTACACTCTATAATGGGCTGCAGTTCCTTGTATCAACTAAGACTAGTTTGGAAAAGTGATTGTGTGGAAAAGGCTAGGTGATTAGAACTCAAGACACCTCTGCTTCATGTTGCTGAGCCATGTGCTTAGTCAGGGTGTCTGTACATTTCCCTATACTGCTCCACAGTCATTATGAAATTCTAAAGCTCTTTAAGAGATTAAGGTTAGAGAGAGGAAGAGAGAAGAAAACCTTCCCCCTCCCTCCTTGTCAAAAACCAGAGACTAGGAGCAATGTGAGGAAGTGTAAGCACACACAATTTACGTTGTCCAATAGGCCAATGACAATTTGCTGCAGGTGAAAAGGTTATGTCAGTAAGTCGTCTCCTTCAGAAAGTCACTCTGCATACTGGACTGGATAACAACTTACATAGCAAGCACAACTAGATCCTATTAAAACCATGTGATGTTGATGACTACAATGTTCAAATTTGAACAGAATATTATCGCTGTATTCATAATTATTAGGATTGTGCAGCTCTCATTTAAAGGCTACAGACAAAGATAAAAATACAGTTACAGATTGTTACCTGAAGTTACCAGCCTGTGAAAACAAGTAGCTAAAAGCCCCCTCAGTAAATAGGGTGCTAACTCTATACAAGCTGTGACAAGCTTCTGTCCCACCCCTTTTCTCTGCTGCTCCTCTCGTTTCCCAGTTTCTATCTGGGCCACTGTATGCAAATCTATCCCCAAGGCCGAGAAAAACAGGCCTGAGGAGTTTTTAATTCAATTAACAAATTTTGTGGACTGAACTTGCCTTCTGGTCCTGGTTTCACAAAGAAGTGTTTGACAAGGTGTTAGATGTAACAAACCAGTTTTAAATATACAGATGGTCCACAGTTTACTTTGTATTCTTGATTAAAAAAAAGACTATTCAAATGGAAAAAATGTGGCTGTCCAAGCTAAATATGAGAATAACGGCGCATATTTTCAGATGTATTGTTCACATTAGAAGTGAAACAGTTATGTCAAGAATGTAAAAAGAGAACTAGAGAGACAAGTTAAAACCCTGACAACTTTCTCACATCCACAGAGCTGGCCAGTCACTGCATGAGGCGAGTGTGAATGTCAGATTACCAGTTTTGAAAAGTTACAGAAATGGCCCTACACAGCCCCTCTTATTCTGATGTTGTAAAGGTGTGCGGGGGGTTCTGAAGCTATTAAACTATCTGATAAGCATTTCTGACAGATTATACCGGCCCCTTTACTGTGTGCTGCTGAAGATTTGTCAAATGTAGCAGAGAGCACACACCAACAAGATGCTGATATGGATACAGCCATATTCAACTCTCCAAGCAAAATAAACGAGGTAAAATGTAAGAATTTTGCCAACAATAAGCATTCCTCTCCACTGTGCACATAGGGTTACTCATAGGCTACCACTATAATACTGCTTAATGGACATTTTAATGAAAAATATTTTTATAAAGTAATCAATTAGAGCTTCTGAAATTTAGTGCATTTTGTGGTCTAATGCATTTTGAATTTGGGTAATAACCCTTTTTCAAGTTTGGAAACAGTGTTGACAATACCTAACAATATTTTCTATTGGTGTCCTGAAATTTGAAACCTCTTAAACTTAAACAAATAATATAATCATCAAGATATTTCCTCCCTAGTTTTACTTTGCATTTTGTCAGACTTTGATAGCCAAACCATTTCCAAATGAGAGAGTCGTTTTTTTTTTAATCTGAACTACTATATTATCTTAGTCTTAAACCCAAAAAAGCAGTTTGACATTCACTGTAAGCAGGTACATACCTCAGTAACATGTGAGCCAGTCTTTCTTGTCTGGCTGCTGGTGTTAAATTTGTATGTGTTTTAAGCATGTATTTGTTTTGTAGTTGGGGGACTGTACAGCAAGTGTCAATAATGAGACTAAAAACATACTGAAATGAGAGGAAGGCAGGAAAGGGGAAAACACATTTGGCATGAAACATTACATCAGTGAGTTGTTTGAGTTGTTTTGTTGCCCAACCTGTGCTGTGTTGGTTAAGACATATGAGAGAAGCTAGTGAGAGTGATGAGCCAAATTAGGTTATCAAAGATTACTTTTTCTGTTCGGCTTGTGTGACTCAAATCCAGGCAGTGGCTGATGCCATGGACAGAAAACTTGTCTACATGAGTTTATGTTCGTCAAGTGTGATGGGAAAACAGTCTTAATTGGTTGCAGTAATATGTGTTAAGCACAGGCAACACTCACTGCAAGGACTGTGACACCTCAGCACTTTCTGTATCATTTTGGCAGGCTGTGTGTCAATGAAAAATAATTCAAAATAAAAAAATAATTCAACCTTTGGCCCTTATCAGTCAGACTGCTAATCTGGAAAAGACTGAGATGGCAGAATAGCTTAGTCAGTAGCAATAATGGCTTTGAATGGAGTCAGGCTGTCAGCTTTCACCTATTCAGTCTCTCAAAAGGGGCTGGGTTTGAAAAGAGAGGAGAGGCGTTGATAGGATGTAAAGCCATGCTGGTGAGTGGGGATTCAACCTGGCATCTGAATGTGGGAGTTGCAAATCAGAGGCTTGATGATTTTAGACAATATGTAAAAATGTATCGAGGGCCTTGCCTCTGTACTGGCCCCCAGGCTTGATGACTTTGGTCCCACGTTCACGTGTGTCCTCCACAGCCTGGGTCATACGCTCCCGGGTCACCTGGTAGGAGTCATTAGTGGCGCACACTGTGACCTTGTCCTGTACCGTCTCCAACAATGACAGGTGTGAGGCCCCTGAGCTGCAGACAAAGAGGGAGTATGAGAAAGAAATGTGAGGCAAAGGAGGATTACGTTCTAGCAATGTGTAGTAAGACAGTAACTGTTGATTCAGCTGACCAGTGATTACCATTACCTTGACACATACTGATGGATGCACTCAAAGCTTCCCTGAGGGTTGTCCTTGCCCACATTAGACAGGTAGAAATCAAAATTGTGGGAGGAGTTTGAGGAGGAATCGGTCTTGGGAATTTTAATGTGCTGTAAAAAAAAAATCCACACAAAAATGGAAAAAAAAAATAACTTATTGTTTCCTGCATGGTGTCTGAAGTGATTACTTGAAGTGAGGAGGATCATCATATACATGGTGTTAACTTTTTAATATATAGCTACCATATATTAAACCCTACCATGTGGTAAAACTCACCTTGATTTTCACCTTATAATCTAACATGTGTGCATGTGCATACAGTTCAGATGCACATCTGGGCTATGTGGTTTGATGTGAACAACATAAGAACTAGCATGAGACAGGAAGGTGCGTGAGGACCCAGCAGCTAAGGGAAGGCTGTATGTGTGTCATGTGCGTCATGGACTCCGAGCAGTGCATGACAGTGTTAACAGACTTCAGAAGGGTCTGAAATTAGTTTGTGTGTACATAGAGGACACAGCTGATGTTATAAATCATAAACATTAATCACCAACTCAAAACTAGCTTTGACAACTACATGTGCAATGATAATAACTAAAAATGTAACAACAACATTAATTCCAATATAACAATGATTTTTGAGGCAATACAAAACTTGTCCTTTGTGTGAAAATACTATAAATATTGTAAAGTAAAAAAAAATGGATATATTGAAATGCTGAATAAATAACTATGATAAATAAGTTCAATTTCTGAATGCAATGCATTCTTATACCATGATTAATGTATAGTCTGATCACTTAATAAATAAACACACTTGTTGTTATGCTATAATAAACGTATACCAGTAACATAGATCAGTGTTAACTGAGTAGCTGAACAGTGTAAATCAGTGGTTCCATTGGTTCTAAGACACTTGTGTAGAGGCATCTCAATAAATAATGAATACAACTCAGTGAATGAACAAATTAATACATAAATTACATGTCATTAATAAATACCAAATTAAGCTTGCTGGTGACAACCTGAAATAAAACTAGAGTTTTATTTATTCCACATCAGAAATTCACAATTGGGAAGGTGATCGCTCACCTGACTCCTATCATAAAAAGGAAAAAAAGTGCTTACTCCTTGGAGTCCCTTGAATTGTATCGTTGGCCGTGAAGAAGGTACATTCTGAAAGTGAAGGGAAACAACAGTTAAACACCTACTGATACCAAAGAAATGTGAAGGACCTTTGCGAGAGCTATTCTAGTTTGGTAGGTTATTAAGTACAGCTACACGAAACCAAAGTAAGAAAACACATAGTCTAGAACCTGCAAGACATGTTACACTATTTGACTGACACTTCTGAACTCATTTGGTTGCAGCAGCAGCAGCAGAGCCTTAGGGTCCTGTTACACCAAGCAGACCTAGCAGACTGTCAATAAACTGTCTTCATAATCCCCAAAAAGCAAACAAACAAAACATATCCCTGAAGATCCTGCATCACGTAAAACTAAACAAAGTAGCTTGTGATTTTTATTTTATGGGAATCTATTTACAGTGTTGTTTTGTTGTCAGCTTGTGGCTTTTCCCTTGACTTTGCCACGATTTATTATGCTTAATGGGATAAATGCACACCAGTAAGGGCTGACTAGTGCCAGTGTTGCTACACACACCATGAGTTAGTTACAAAATACTTGATGACGGGCCACTAGCAGCCAGTGTTTGGCACGGTGTCTCAAAGTTTCAATCTACAGAGCAACCATGTTAATTTTCTTCATTTTAAGAGGTTAACAGGTAGGTGGTATGATATGTAAAATCGATGATATCTGAACACAAGTGTCTGAACTTGGACAACACTCAAACACAGTGGATATTTTGAAGAGGTTATTTCTGAAACATCTTTGTTTTGTGTAGGCTTGCAGGTTTGTGTTGGTGGCTACTTGAAACGGCGCTGACAGCCACAAATATGCAGAGGCTTCTCTGCTGCAGTGCAAGTTGGGATAGGAAAGCGTAGCGACTCCCTGCTTCTTCACACAGCTGAAGCCAACAGAAGAACCAGTTGGCTAAAATCATAGACTTCTAAAATGCTGCTTCAAACTGGTTTGAGTAGAATGTGCATTTTATTAACAACAGCTTCTCTGCATTCATGGATATTGAAAAATATGCATGCCAACTCATACATGAAACAAGATGGAGATAAACAAAGATAAAAAATGTGTATTTTCAAATCAGACTGAAAGAACCATGTCACAGTTGTGTTAAAGCTAAGCTACTCCCAAGCCAAGACTGACTGACTGACTCCCTCCCCCACCATCACACACTCACTCACACACATACACACACACACACACAGTTCTGATCACATTTCACATCACCACAGAAAGACAAAGATAGCCAGCTTCCATAGTTCGATCACTGGTTCAGCTACAACACACATTACTGAGAGGGACAGAAACAAAAAGCAGGCAGTTTTGGCTGCTCAGTCAGCAAGAGATGGCAGGCTGCCGTTCAATGCAGCGTATAGACCAACATTACCACATCCAATAAGGTTGTAGCATGGGCTGGTCACAAAAGAATTCCTTCAACTTAGTGATCACTCGATTTGCCAGTTGTCAGATACAGACTAAATAATCATTTTATATTGTGCTTTATATCTACAGTTTTAACATGAATTTCCCTACAAGCAACGCCTGCATTATACCGGGCTGACAATGAGCAAAAGTTTCACATGCAGGGGTGTGAATAGTGTGCGACATGCATATTTACACACACACTATGTGCTGTAAAAAGCAGTCAGAGACCTCTGAACACTACAGCCCCATGCTATGCGACAGTGCATCAGCCCTGAGTGGAGACCTAGGCCCAGTCAGTGTTATATAATGGCGTTGTTGTTGGCAGAGTTAAGGTCAGGTAACTTGGCTTCAGGCCTCCGCACCTCAGACTGCAGAGGTATCTCCAGATTAGCTCACCTGTGTAGCACCTCTACAAGATTACACCATTTGTACAGTTCAAGATTAACAAATTATATTTAATCTCCAGAAGGTATGCAAGTGCCCTATTAGCACACTCAGTTTCAAAAGCTTTTAAATGACTGGCGGTGTCAAGCTCAGGGGTGAAATGCAGTACATGACGAGGTAGTTTGCTGAAAGCTTAAAAAAAAATAAAATTAAAAAAGTACATAAATACATAGTAATGCATTTGAACAAGATGACACAGACAGCAAGGGCAAGTATCCAAATATTTTTATGTATAGAGGTTGTTATATTTGTAATTGTTGGCCTACTCTTGACATTAATTGGTACATATATGCACAAAAAACGTCAGTAAATGTCAGACAAGCCCAAATGAAAAATGTGTACCATGTAAACCCTTGAGGCACTTACTCAAATAAGCTACATCCTCCAGCTACAATGTGGCAGTTTGTTGGACTGCAACATTTTATAATAAAGTTAAGCAGTTATGAGCCTCATATCCTTTCCAGGTTGTGATGTTAGGTTTTCTGACTAACGCTAGCTAAAACTTCTAACCATATGGTAAGCAGGCCAGACAGCGACATGCTTGAAACGCCAGTAACTTGTAGCGTTAATGAAGTTACATTAGTCATAATCAGTCTGTATATTTGCACCCAGGCGCTGACAAAAATACAACCTCGTCGAATTAAAGTTCACGTTTGTTAACCAAGTGTTTGCGTTAAACACTCAGTTTATGAGACGTGTCACCTTCTTAGTTTATAAATATGTACTCTGATGACGGGTGTATTCGTCGATATGAAATTACCACTTTCCTAATTTGGTCAAAGTAACGTTAGTTTGGCAAGAAAAAAAATGGACAGCACAGCTGCTTCAGACTAACGTAAAGCTAACGTCTGCTAATCAGTGTCTGAGTTTAACAACAGGGTTTCCAGGTTAAAAAACATTTGTCAGTTCGTAAAACCTGGCCAGAACATAAGGCCAAGGTCTCATTTATCTTGCTCAGTTGATTAATTTAAAGACACATGACAAAATATGATTAAAAAAACAAGCAGAAAGTCGCTCTGCCAACAGCTTAGCTAACTTCGTAGCTTTAGCTGTGCGTGGCAGTTGGGCTTCCCAGCTGAGACGAGCCGTGTCAGCCCTGACAGTCTGGGCTCATTTTAATTGAAATAAACGGCAGATTCACTCACCATGCAATTTTGGTAGCTCTCTATCGCTCTCAGTGCTGTCTCGGTCAATTTGACGTGTAAAACGGTGATTCTATCTGCGCTCTGTCGGCCACAATTTAATCCGTACCTCCCATCCTCGGAGAGAGCCGCCATCTTTACCAGCCCTCCACCATCGTCCCTCTGAGGCTGGAGCATTTAGCAGCCCGGCTTCCCTGAGCTCTCTCCGGCCCGGGGAGGGACTACAGCTGCTGCCTACACGGCTGGTTACACTGGATTGGTCCTCACTTGCTAGCTTGTTAGTTTTTCACTTCCACACTGCCACAGTAGCTAACGTTACACTTACAGTATGGCATATATCATCGTGCTTTGATATTATTGTCCTTTAACATATATTATTGTACTTAAGAAGTGTACCAGGATTTGCTTTACTTCTTCAACTGGGGTTTGAGTGTGTGTTACAGAACCAAAACTGGGGCCATTACTCTTTTAAACCATTATAAGAAAAAGAAAAAAAAACTCTTGCAGCTATAGTTTCCTTTTCCCTGTATGCCCAAAGGCTCTCTCAAACGCACACATGTAGTTACCTCTTGGCAAAACTGCCTCTGCCTGCTCTATTCTGCTGACATGGTAGAACTAATTCTAGCCTACTGAAGCTGTTAAAGGTAGCTTTTGTAGACTAAAGGCCTACTGTATCGTGTCAACTCTCTCGTCCAAAGACAGTTTAGCAGGCCCTGTAATAAATATTGACCTAATCTAAATACAAGATAGTGAACTACTTCACTATTCTGTATGTTGGCCTGTTATGTACAAGACTTTCTGCACATTAATCAGTTGACAAATGGATTCCTCCTATTTCTCAAAATAAACTGCCAAACACAAACATGCACAAACACTCTGTGAGGTTAATAAAGTAATAAATGCTGCTTAGTAGTTTTACCAAGCAGTAATGCATTCAATCTTTTATTTGAGCTACTTTTAGGAGCTGTAGCCCCCATGCACCCACTAAATTCTTATAATGTGCCAGAGTCACCCTGGACCACTTTTTCAGAGCCATAATTGGCTTATAATCCTCTTTCTTGTGGTTTCTTTAATGATGTGGGATATAATGTGACATCAGCACAATGGGCACAAAGTGTGCCCCCCAGTGAGTGGCACCTCCACTATCTCCCAGTGTCACTCCCCTTGACCTAGTGATTAGGGCAGCATGTTTTGGTGTGGCATAGCTTCGGGCAGGGTGGGGAAAGGCTTGTGTGAATCCAGCAGATTACCATAGCTGTTCACCGCACCCATCCCCCTGACAAGTCACACACACACACACACACACACACACACACACACACACACACAGATGTTAAACTATTGGAAACTTCTTGCACATTAACCCATCAACAAATCGATTCTTCCTATTTCTCAAAATAAACTGCAATAAACTTCACAAGCACTGTGTGAGGTTAATAAAGTCTGTTTGAAAATTCATACATGTGGACAGTGTCAAATCTGTAACAACACCTTTATCTACTCAACAATAATGAAACACAACTCTGACTGGGTTGACAGCTTTGCCTCAGAGCATTGCATTTCCTGTATTGTGCTTTCACTTTGTTTAAATACGTGCTAATTTTAAATACCAAGTCTGTTTAATCCTGAAGGTGCTCTGGTTTGTCTGACAGGCCGCCTGCTGTGCAAACAATTAAATAAAGGCTTTAGGGTGGATAGGTCTCATTGATTTTAGGGCTTTTGTGTTTACTGAAGCCCTGAAGGTGTCACCTGATGGAAGCTTAAGGGCACAGTGTGAAGAATAAGTTAAAATTACACACTCTTTGTTTAAGGCTAAACATTAAACCCAGGAAGACTACTGATAACTGTTAAGTTCTTCTTAATTGTGTTACTAGTTTGCCATGAAGAGGGAGCACTGACTAGTATTTTCAAAGGTGGCTAAATTAGTTGTTCAACATAGGGGTGAATTAACATTGCTCAGTCCTTACTCACTGTTTTTTTCTTCTATATTACTTTTCATTAAAGTTCTGAGTAACACCAGAGATATCCGTCTACCCCTCAAGCTCCTCTGAATAACTACAGAGGTTAATCATTAGTAAGTGTATTATTCGGCCAGACTCCGGTTTTGGTGCTAATCAGACATGTTTTAGTGGCTTGAGCCTCGAGCCAAAAATCAGTAAAGATGCTACTTTTCTGTTGCAAGGTCAGAGTCTTTCCATTTACAATTGCTGTTTTCTTTTCAAAATCTGATTTGTCCTTCCCATGTGACCCTTTACTATTTTGCTAATGAAGGAAAATCCAGCAAGTAGTGCTACCCACACCCGCTGAAAAAAGTGAATGAAAAGCTTCTCTGATGAACATCAACTAAGTCAATCAGTCATCATCAAACTTTGCTGTTCTGTGTCTGGTCATATGTTCATGTGGTTCTGATTATGGTTAAACATTGATAATGATTGAATTAGTTTTTCATCTACGTTGCCAATTGAGTTGTTTGTTGGAACTACAGTATGTTTGCACAATAACGGTTTTAAAATATTGTCTACGCGGTTTAGTCAACTTTAGGCAAAGAGGTATTGACTGAACACATTCACATGTAAGTTCAAAGATAGGTCATCCTAATAGAGCTGGGGTTAAGTGCGGTACTTACTGAGATCATACTGTATGATTTGTCTGTGGCATTTTGGCAGATGAGAATCTGCCATGTGATGTACAACCTGAATTGGCTCATTACTTAAATTACCTTAATATGTATTTACAATGTTGTGATTGAGTACACAACACAACTGAGGCGAAGGGGAATTAAATCATCAACACCTACTCGTGACTGAGTAATTGCACCATCATCAAAAAGCCTCCAGCAGTTCAGCGTACCTGTAAGTGACCTGTAACTGAGACTAATAAGCAGGCGTGGCGGTGGCACAGTGGCTCATTAGCAAGCACTGTTGCCTCACAGCAACATCCTGGGGTTGGGTTTTGTCCAGATGCTCCAGCGCCCTCCTTCAGCACAAACACATGCAGGACAGGTGAGCTGAAGACTCCACACTGCCAAATTATCCTCGTGTTCACTGTCTGTAAATGTACAGGACTGATTTATAGCACAAAAGAGAGGAGAGGTTGACTCACCTTGACTTGCTCTTGTTGTTTGTGCAGTCATAAATTGGTACAGGCCCATGCCAGACACATTCACATGAGTAAAAACAAAACAAGACCGGTGGTAAAAAACAAAAGTTACACCTTGAGCTCATTATTTTGGGGACAAACTATTAATTAGCCAATTACATAATAAACAGTTGTGCTAATTGATGGGTTTTATTTAGTTGTGTTTGAGCAGGTCACAATTGTTTTAAACCAACAAACACACAGACTACACTGTGTTGACCGATAGCAAATTGAAGGAAAGTTACTTTTTTTCACTTTTTTTATTAATGTAGTTTTGGCTAGTGTAACTACTACAACTACTACTTTGGCTAGTGTACTCACAAGTGTCATTATAGGGATGGCTGACTGCTTTATAATAGGAAAAGAAATACAACAAGTGTCAGACAGCTTTTAGACCGTACCGTTTGTTTTTGCAGAGGTCAGAACTCTTTACATTATGATAATTGCACGTGAGCCTCTCTGTATAGCTACAGAGGCCTATTTGTTATCTTTGTTTGCACATGGGAGATTTCCATCTGTTATCATTCAATAAAGTTATTTTAATGTTGATAATCTTGGAAGCAAGGCGTGTTGGTTTTTCTGTTGAGGATTCCTATACTGCCTATTCCTCTGCTTTAAGTTATGCTGCTGCCAACAGGCTCCTTGACCACCAGTAAACCACATGACAGGGATTAAAGCCAATAATTCTTTAAACTGCTTTGCATTATGGCATGAAAAGGGGCACTCAGTATGGATAGCCAGCAGGTAGCCTGTGTAAAAAAAAAAAAATGTGCGTGGCCAGCAGTGATCATCTGGATTCTTAGTGAAAAACAATTGAAAATTAGTCTCATAGGATTATCTGCAGTTCACCTCCAACTTCAACTCCACGTGGCGATCTGGCCCTGAGGACAGATTCTGTTGGCAGTGAGAAAGAGCCATCTGCTGCTGTTTAACCCTCCCATTAAAACACAGCACACAAGGATGAGAAAGCAGAGTGTGAATGTGGGAGCGTGTTTGTGTGTTTGTGTGTGTGTGTGTGTGTGTGTGTGTGTGTGTGTGTGTGTGTGTGTGTGTGTGTGTGTGTGTGTGTATGTGTGTGGGAGAGGGAGAGGGAGGCAGACACATAGACAACATAACAACCACCTACATGAAGCCATTTGAGTTTACCTTTTACTTCACCGCATAGACGGGGGAAAATAACAGTTTTTATGAAAAACGTCTTACATAGATCCTGAACCAGTTTCAAAACTGTTTTTGCTTTTGCTGAAGCTTATACACGGTAGCTTCTATACATGTGTAGCTTGGAGAACCAGCATCATGTTGTATCCATTTTCCCCCTCACCTGGTATTTAAAGACCTTGAAACAGCAGCTCTTGCAGTTAATGATTGGCCACTGCGGGGAAAGTGTGCACTTACACTGTTGACTCTTATCGCAGCTGACCACAAAGCCACTGGAGCAGTATCTCCGAGGCTGACATTAATGGAGAGGACAGTGTTTCGTTTAAAGAGACAGGTCAATTTCTTTTTTGTCTGGTGTGGGGGAGATAGTGAGCATGTAGAGATGCCGTTCACACAAATGGCTCTTTAATTGAGAGCAGATTGTGCAGTTTGCTTCTGTGTTATTTCAGGCAGCATTTACTAGCAAAGAGATCAGAAAATGAAAAGACAATTCCAAAGTGCGGTAAAGAAAATGCAAATGCGTGCTTGAGCAGAGATCCTCTCCAAAGAAAATTTAACACAAAAACAGTTGTCCTCAACATCTGTACTGCTCTCTCTTTTCCTTATCGAAAGCCTCACATTGCCTCCCCAAGGAGACTAGCCTCTGCACAGGTACATCAGCAGACAGGTCCGAGTCCCACCAGCTGTACTCTGGTGACAGCACGCAGGTCGGCCTGTGATCGATCAGGTAGCGGTTCAGGTAGCTCTCCTCGAGGCCCCTGGCCGTTAGCCCGTTAGCCTGGTCCTGCAGAATGAGCAAAGAACAGGCACGAGCCAGTTTGTACATTTCAGAAACCAGCCCTCCATACAGCTCAGAGGTGTAGTAGTAGTCTCCTTCATCCTCCTCTACGCAAGCTGATGAGACTTCTTCGACTTCGTAAGGAAATGCATTTCGTGGCATCCCATACAGCTCTGGGTGCAACGTGGCCACGAGATCTCCAAAGATTTCTTCACCCACAGGGGCCACAAACTCCTGGTCAACGTCAGCACAGAAGATATATTCAACCTCACTGCCAATTGGGTTTCTGATGGCATCAGCGAGCAGAGTCATACGGCGCTGCGCCAACCTTCCCCACCCAGGCAGCTCCGCAATAGGAACAACCTTCAGCTCTCGTTCAGGCCCCAGCTCAATGGAAGGATCCAATGAACGGGGATTATCTGTGAGAATGTAGTATGTGACCATCTGACCAGGGAGAAAGTAGGTTTCCGCTGAGGAGAGGAAACGCCGGATGTACTGCGCATAAGTTCCCACCACTAGGGCTAGTAGACCTGTACGAATTCCCTGTTGTGCATATTTGGTCCTACGCCAAGCTGAGCTGCGGGTGTCACCCCACACTAAAGGAGCACCCCAAGGTGTCTCTACAGGAGTTTGTGCTGGTGCTGCCTTGACAGCGGCCATGTCTGTCATTCCTCTTCCCCCAGCCATTTCCACGGCGTGAAAGTAAGGATGAGGTGACTTCACACTGACACCGACTTTACGTCCATGGAGGAAGTCTAAGGAGTCAAAATACACAATTTACTATTTCAACACAAAAAAACATTTTGTCTGTAGAAGAAATAGCAGTGGCAGTTTTTACAAAGTATACTGTTGTCATTGAAATGATTTTCACCATACATGCTGCATATTTGCAATCTGTCGGTGAAAGGAATGAACCTTTCTGAAAGAGACAAAAAGCTATTTTCGCTTAGTTTAACTGAGGTGACTGTAAAACTGGACAACTATTTTACATTTACTGTGCTAGAAGCAAAATATTTATGTGCATTTGTAGTGTTCTGGCACAACATGTTAGAGCAGCACAAATTCTTCTGTACACTTACATATGATAAGAGACAGTAGAAAGCCGTACAGGACCAGCTGTAGTCTGGTCACTCTGACTGCTCCTATTTGGAGGACAAACACACAAATGCACATGGATAAACACATGCACATATACAGATGAGATAACTGAAATAAAAGAGATTTTGATATCTCGATTGTAGGCTCATGTTAAATTTTCCTTGATGCAATTCAAAATTTACACAAAAGTGGTTGCATATAAAAGCAAATGTAATGAAATCAGTGATAGCTGCTATGCTCTTCAATTAAATACATGCTACTTATAAATGTTCCTTTAAAACCCTATCAGGTAGAAAGACCTGAACTCACCGGAATGAAAAGAATGTGCTGCTGAAGTAATATCTCCCTTAGAAAATGTAGCAACCTGTGATTGCACCAATAATGTAATATAATCGTCAAAGCATGTGCAATACTGCAATATATATGCTTTACACTATAGCCTACACAATACACTGCATGTGTATAGGCTATATAACATTACTTGATAGTTATTCAAGCCAAAAGGTGTGTACGATGGATTGAAATGTATCAGGTAGTAGTGTAAGACATGGATATGTGTGGGACAGTGTTTTTATTTATATACTTAAATAAAATTCTAATTCGTAGAATTCTGTCTAACTATTGATGTACAACAAGATAATAAGAGTGTACAGAGTGAAGGACAGGGCAAAGTCCTGTTCTGATTTTGAGGAAGTTAAGTAAAACGCTAAGTGATACCTCAACTGAACAAGCTGGGATATACAACGTAATAAAACATTGCCATCTACAGCTGCATGAGTAAAGATAAATAGCAGAGGGCAGACAGGACTGATGGCTGTTAGAGATTTAAGAAGATAGATTGGAATAGAGCCAAAAGTTTCACATGACTTCATGAGATAGAACTTGAGTGGAAGCACAATTGAGTGAAAGTAGATGTTTATTCACCACATACGTTCTCCTGATGTGCATCACCAGCCAAGAGATTTAAGACGAATGCACAAGACTTCTTGAAATAATCAAGTGCTCGAATTGCCTTCCTGGACATATTTTCAGGATCAAATTGCTCATAGAAAATCTCTGAGAAAAGCTTTGAAAATCGTTGGTATTTCATTTGCTTGCTGGCTCAAACCTGAGTCTCCTCGTCTTAAAGGCAAGTGCTTTAACTGAGCATGAACAAATACAGCAGTCACAAATCAATGACAAGTGAGGGAAAACAATGACACAAGTAGAAGAGGTGGAGCAGTTGTTGAGGTTGTACTGACCTGCGGGCGTCTTGCAGAATGGGAACAGCGCCATACTGTGACCTGCTGCTGAACAAACACACAAACCTTTGTCTGAGGCCACTATTTTTGCCAAAAAAATCTCTGCCTGCTTCTCTCTGTCTCTCTCTCTAATGCTCTCACTCTGTCTCTTCCTGGAAATGTGCTGTTTAACTCACAGTTTTCCGCCCATGATTATTTTTTTTATGCCTTGCCTCCTCTCTTTCCCTCTCTTCTCTTCTCCTGGCTTTTTAAATATTTTCCACTCCCTTTTCTTCACGTATTTGCCCCCCCTCCATTCCTCCTTAAGCTTTTGCAGTATTCAGTTTTGAAGCAAAACCAAAGCACCAGATGTGTTGGGAATCTGGGCAAATGGGAGGAGTTGAACAGGAAGAGTAGACACAAACAAGGAAAGAAAAAAGTATATATTGAAAGGTAAAGTTATATACACAGTGCAGAAAGAAGTAGATTCTGTATGAAAAAAAAACTTCAGTCAGCTCAACAACTCCCAATCCCAATAAAAGCTCTGTAGACCTTTATTGCTAAACATTCATTCTCTTCACATTGAGATGTCAGTTTACACATCTCATGATGTTGTGTAGAGGAGAATAAGAGAATAATTAGGACGTAGAAAGACATAAAACTGTATTATGAACCATACTGTGTTGTAATGTTGTATTTTTTCTGTCCACAAGGTGGTGGCACTCAATAGAAAATATAATGAAAAAAGCATGTCAACAGTAAACATAGATGGATAACACACTTTTTTTTTTGTAATCTCCCTTATCAAGCTATTATACTGTGTAATGTTATTTTCAAAGAGGATATTGAAAGACCATGTCAGAAAGATATATTGTCAAAGATATGACTTTTATATGAATAAAAAGCCCTCAAAAGGATGTTTATCATCTAGTTCCTGAATTCTACATGATGAAATTTCACATGCGTTTGAGTGAAACAATTATTTTCTGCACTAATTCAGAAAGACTGAGGGCTAAAACATGAATGGACACTTGCAATGGTGTTTACTGTCATGCATACTTAAGTCTACACTAAAGCCACGCTAACAGTTCTGTGAGGCTGTATTTAGGCACAGCGGCCGTTTGAATTAAAGGCTAACGTCAGCATGCTATCATGCTCACAATGACAATGCTAACATGCTGATGTTTTGCAGGTAAGTTTTTTCCCTGGTCACTGGTCACATTTTTAGTTTAGCATGTTAGCATGCTAACACTTGCTAATTAGTACTAAACACAAGGTAGCCTACAGATGAGGCTGATGGGAATGTCATTAGCTCTGCAGGTATTTGGTCATAAACTTAAATATTGGACAAATTAGAATTTTGCACTTTAATTACTCAATTTTCATAATATAGTCATTTTACATATTGAACAAAATAAAAATTTAATTTCTCATTAATTGCAGCCCTTTAGTCTAATTTATCTACTTTAACTTTAGCCATAGCTGCTGAAACTGTATGCTGCTAATCAAAAAGACTCAAGATGTCACTTTGCAATTTATTACGATAAATCTCTTATTTTTGTACATCCATACAGAATTTGCAACATAATATTGGTTTGTGTAAACAACTTTGGACTGAAGCATCAGTCAAAAACAAAAAACATAAAGAAAAACAGCACAGGCTACACTAAAGAATGGATAAATTACAGGGTGCACATGAAGCGTTTTCTTTCATCATCTTTTTCCTGTCACCTTGTTGGCAGAGAAGCGGGGCAGGCAGTTCCATGCTGGAGGATAGAGACTCTGCATAGAGGCTTCATAACTATTCATGTCATAAAAACTTACACTAGCATCTGTAAATTGATCGACACCATGTGGAGATGAGTATGCACATTTATTACAGCATATATTAAGGCGTTCAGGATGAATGTGCTTGAAGGTTGCAGTGCAGAGCCCCTATTCTACACAGTATCTGGTTGGCTTCTGAAGTGTGATAGGTCCATTAATACCAAATAAATAATACCCGAGAAGTGGTTCAGTTGCAAATATGAGGATTCAAGGAACTTTTTATAGTTGGCATATTACAGATGATGAACAAACAACATATTAGCCATTTGCACATTCACTGAAATACACAGAAGCTTGACAGCAAAGAATTTGGCAGTGTTCATTGGTAGTTGTAACTACACTGACTTTGCAGTAATCGAGTGAACTATGCCACAAGAAAATAAACTGTTTAAGGGTTTGATACTCTATATATTATTTCCATAAACTATGAGGATCCATAGAAAAATATTTCATTTAATGCAGCATTGTACTTATACAAAATTAAACAAATTGCACAAGAAGAAGAATCATCTGTTAGTGTTTTTTTTCTCACTTTAAATGTATAGCTACACAGTTCTGTCATACAATTCTACTGGAGTGGAGTTTGGTTAAGGTTTTTCTTCTAATAGTATCATCTCATCTGCATACTTTTATATTATATAATCTTTCATATTTTATATATTTCTCTTAGAGGAGTTCAGAAAACAATTCTGCAACTCACTTGAGCTTTGTTGACACCCTGAGAATAAATCATCTGTCAACACAGTTCAAATTTTTCAAATATGTGGGCGATCTAAATCTTTGTTCCATTTTGAATGACTCTAATTGACTCTAATTAAATGATTCATGTCTGTTATTTTAAAATCAATTTGTCCCCCAATGTGAATAAAGTGAGTAGGTGTCCTGTTATAGTGTAAAACACACTGAACAAACTACAATATGTAGGACATATGAAAAATGGCAAAATATGATCAGAAACAGGATTTTTGAGTCAGAAAGTGAATATTTTTTGATGTAAAGTGTTTTCAAAACCATATTACAATCATTGTCTTTGTATAATATATAGATAATATATAGATACTATTACAAAAATTATATTCTAAATGTGGCATGCTTGAGCAGGCAGTGAAGAGAAGAGAGACAAGGCCCACCCCTCCTTTCTTGTGGTTTAAATGCTTTCACTTTACTACATGGAGAAACGGTTTTTAGCAGAGAATCCATGTTTTGAATCACGTGTGGACTCATGGAACAAAGTATCTGAAATTTTGCACAACTGAACGAATTAATGAAAGAAGAAATTATCAGTGGTGTTTGGCAAATGAAGGTCAGGAGATAAGATATGCAGCATTTTGGGGAACAAAACAGTTACACAAACTTGCATTTCTTCTTCCTTTCTCATCTCCCTCTGCTTTCTCTCTTCTCGTTGCCTTGTTCCTCTGCTCCCCAACCAACACGTAACCATGCTTCCCCTCTTCCGTGTTTCCTCTCCTCTCCTCTCCTCTCCTCTCCTCTCCTCTCCTCTCCTCTCCTCTCCTCTCCTCTCCTCTCTTCTCCTCTCTCCTCCACACCTTCACTTCTGATCATCATCTAACATCTCGAACAGGGCCTGCAGCAGTCGGTCATCTCTGTGCCTGTATGGTTTGGTGCTGTAGAAGCCATCACTGTAGTCACTGTAGACACTGTCCTCCGGGCCGCGGTACTTGTTGATCATGTCCAGAGCCTGGTACAGCTTCTGTGGAGGGAGTCTTGTAGCAGGAGGGGAGAGGCTCCTGCCCGGCTGCTGCTTCCTCCAGGCAGAGAAGGGCCTGGTTATGGACTGCAGCTGCTGTAGTGCTGTGGTCTGCCTGTTAAAGGCCGTCTGCAGGAGACGCAGCAGGGCCAAGGTGGGGGAGTACGGTGAATTTGCGGGAATTTGAGGTTCCTTCTCTGGGTTGGAAGGAGGGGAGGCTTGTGCAGTCTGAGTCTTTGGAGGTGGATGGGCCTGAGTTGGCTCCTGTATCACCAGACAGACAGAGAGGAGACATGAGACAAAAATGATCCCAGAGTGCGCATCTAAAGATAGACGACATAACTGTGTACCATATTATTTGGCTCCACGTGAAATGATATGTCATGTAGCGTTATAGTTTCATGATACAGTATGTGTCTGTACTCCAGCACAGTGCATGTGAAGTTAAACTTTCTCTTTGTCTTTTTGCACAGTGCTAAAATTGTGGGTATAAAAAGGGATATAATTTCTAAACTGCTTACCCAGTGTGGATGTAAACTAACTTTTTAGAATTTTACTTGCACTTTTAACACTTGAACCTCATTGTTTCACTTCAAATCCAATGTGCTGGAGAACAGGACCAAGGGAAAAGACAATATTTCACACACAAATACACTACACTGTGTATGTAATATATTTCCAAAAACCTTTATATGTACCAAAATGTCTCTGTGACATAATTTGCATTTGTAGGAGGGACATCAGGTTGTCATTACCACTATCCTGATCACATGTTACAGACCAGACCTAAACAAGGTTCATGCAAAGTTTGGTCAAAACTCTTGTTTTCAGCAGCTGGTATGTGGAATTTATTTACCACTGAGTATCAGAGGATGCAGTACTTTTACACAGATCTGCAGTCACTGAGCTGAGATACACTGATTATGTTGGCCAGCATTAGTTCTGCGTGTCTGGTTGGAAATTTCTTGTACTGCTGAATTAATTGTTTGTATTCAATGATGTTGACATTACTGATGGTGTTTTCAAAGTGTAATATTTTAATTCACCACAACTCACTGTTATCTATTGCTTCATTTGTGATTGTAGTGTGTTTTTAGTTACCTAGGATCTCTAAATAAATATAATAGTTATGGTAGCCTCCACACAGGGACTAAACAATAAACAATAAAATATCCTGAAATGTTCACCTTACCAATTAAATACATTTCTGTATTAATCATGTCTACAGCATTTTATTTGAGATTTTGCTCATATATGCCATTGGGAGTTACGTAAATCACTATTGTGGCATTGTCACACTTCACATTATCAAGTATTTGATAACACTGTTACATTTGAGTCACGCCTGAGTTAACTTAACTTTGTGTAATCAAGTGTAATTTCAGCATCACTAGATTCAGCCTCCAATGTTATGTGTTTAAGTCTAAAATACACCCACATGTTAACATCATACGACATATATTTCCCCTAACATCCAAACCAGGTGTCTATGTGGGCATTTATCTCTAGTTTTAACCGCAGTTGCACTTATACTCACCTCCATCATGTCATCCATATGTTCCACACCACGGCGATCATTCTGCACGGCGTTGTAGGGTATGTACACTCGAGGTTTCTTCATGTGATCTGGCTTCTCTGATGTTCCATGAAGAATCAACTTCCAGTTCAAAATCCGACCCTCATTCTCCATACGCCCCGACTGTGGAATAATGGGAATAATGATGCTTTAATTTCAGAAGGGACTGACAGGAGCTCAAACAAGCCAACATATTGCATAATAACACAATGCATATAAGCCTTTTTTTTGTTTTCATAAAAGTTTTCGTAACTGCTTTTTTGTGTTTAACAGGGGCAATTCTTTCTATAATTGTATTAACAGCAAATAGTCGAGCAAGCAAGAGCAGAAAGGGTATTTTGTCACCAAATATGTGTGTAACTCACAGTGTCAGTGATCTTCAGGGTCCATGTACCAGCAGGGTCTTCTCCCCACGTATGCACAGACATGAAGTCCCAGTTTCTAAAGCCATTAGAGGATGTGTCCCTCTCTCGCTCAGCTAGTAGCACTGTACTGGTGCCTGAGGAAAATGGAAAAGGGAAAGATCATTTGAGAGCTTTGTTATTTCACTCTCACATGTGTGTTTGCATGTGTGTGCGCATGTTTCTAACCTGCTGGGGAGGTGAGTGTGATGTGTAGGTCCCCTCTCCTGGTGTACTCAATGCTGGCCTCCACCTGCACATGCTCCAATGAGCGGACTGCGTTCTCTTGCCCCGCACAGGCTTTGGTTGGAATCTCTATAGTGATCTCCCCTGCTGCCTTCAGCTCCCTATGGGATGCATTAAAATAGCAGCGAATGAGACACACAAACAGCTCCCCATAACAACAGAAGTCTATCATTTGTGCCATGTAGTTCCCTGACAAGCTCTCATTACTGTACAAGAGTCTGGGTAACAACACACATACACACATTACATATTATTGTATAATAATGGTGAAATATCCAACAGTTTAACCTTCATGCAAAAAAAAAAACTGGAACACTGTTAAAAAAAAATGAATGCACAGTGAGCCCAAAACAATTTCTGAATGGGGTCAATGAAGTCGTTGGGACATATTCAGCACATCACAAGCATACATAAGATGTACAGGCATATTTGAATGCCGTTGGTCATTCATTTGCAAAAAACAATTAATCCCTAACTCTCCCAGACATGAATGAAAGGATTTTCGTGTTCAAGCTGGCATAAAGCTGGAGGGAGTTGTAGACCACTAAGCATTGACGGAAATGTAGAGCCAAATCCTCTGGATTAAACAGGGATGTAGTAAGGTAATGGGGAAACTGGGTGACGGTGCTATTGAGTCTCATAATTCAAAGCAAATTGCAAAATGGACACTTAAAGGAGCACAGAGTTGTCAACTACAGCTGGCCAAAGCTGCTGCTTATTGGTGGAACAATGCAAAAATCAAAAGGTTGTTTCGAGGATAGAGTGTTGCAGTTATCTTTTGCCCTTGATTTCCTCAGGTCATTAATCCAAAAAGCATTGCAAACAGAGCATTTAGTGAGACAACAGAAGGGGAAATGCTTCCTCTGAGTTTCTGTCTGTGCTTGACAGCTTTGCATTTGGACGTTTAATCCCATTTAGCAATTAGCATTTATCAACAAGTACTCATGGCTGATGATTGACCTCAAAATTAAATGATCACAGCTGTCATCATTTAAAAAAAAAAAAACCCTTTCTCATTCATTATCATGGCACAGAAAACCCTCCCAGGCTTAAGAGTTATTGTTATTGTTATGACTCCATTTGAAAAGCAACAGATGCATCTTTAATAACACAGATGGTTTTGTCTGTTTGCTTTGTTGGACCCAAAATGTCAGGTCAAATAAAACTCACTTTCCCTCTTCCTCTCTCTTGCATTAGACAACTGTATCATTCTAACAAAATCAGGTAAAAGAGAGCAGCTGTCAGACATTCACATACCTGGGCTGGAACGAGTCATCCCTGACGATACATTGCTTCTTTTCTGGTACATGCTTCCAGGTGGCTGGGTCAGCGAGGTCCACCAGGGCTTTGGCATTGAGAAGGCCAAAACCGAAGCGGCTGTTGACCATCAGCCCTGCTCCGTTCCTCTTCCAGCCTGGGTTATTGGCCAGAGGATCAAACTCTGAGGTCCAGACCACAATGTGCTGCAGGTCTCTCCAGGTAAGATCTGGACTGAGGGAGGGAAGATGGACAGGGAGGCCAGTGAGTATGATATTGATATACATTTTGACCCTAACATTAGAAAAAATAATAATATACAGGTTATTTGAGCCTTTCATCTGCAGTATTACATACTTTTGTTCCAGTGCCAGAGCAAATATTCCAGCAGCCAGTGGGGCAGAGGCTGATGTTCCAGTGTGAGTCTGAGTGCACTCATTGTGCAGATCAGCACTCGTCTGAAAGCAAACAGGCAAGAACAAGAAATTCACAGATTAAGATAACCTTGAATAACATGATGTCCTTTGAACAACACTCCCATAGCGTTACTTGACATGACGTAATGTAACATAATGTGGCGCAACATAAAATACAGTATAAGATAACATAACATAACAAAACAAAACAAAACAAGCGTAGTTATTTACAATTCTCTGGTCGGTGTAGTCTCCACTGCTGTACGCTGTAGCCAGAGTGGAGGAGCACTTCTCAGCATACCACGGGGACAGGCCCTGCTGGGAGGCGCTGCTGATTGAGATGGTGTAGATGCTGTCTGTGTATCCGTCACAGTCACAGTTATCGCCTTGGCGACCACCATTACCTGATGCCCAAACAAAGATAGAGCCTTTCCCACCACGACCCTGCAGAAGACATGATGGAGAGAGCTGAAGCAAGAAATGCTACATGTGTTATTGTATCGAATTTTGACTTATTGCTGTCACTAAAAACATATTTTATGCCATGTATACAATACTGATGCTGATGATCTCATAATACTATATAGAAATCTAAAAGATTTGATGGTATTTGGTGTAATAAAGCACAAAGTTTCAGTGTTTTTAATGTTTTGACTGAAATTTGGTGTGACATAAACCAATGCAAAACCTTTGCTAACAACTACAACCACTGGTACTTGATCATTAGAAGAGTTATTCTTGGCAACTAATGACATCGTCCTTATTGATTCTGTTCTATCTGATTCATCAGTGCTGCAGATAATAGCTCCCTTTAGGAACTTCAGTCTGAGATCAGGCCTGTCTCATTATTTACCTTCTGGATACCATACTCAAAGGCCTTCTGAGCCAGCCGACCTGGACCTTCCACTGTCTTGCCATCGTCATTGGGTCCCCAGCTGGCACTGTAGATGTCCACATGGTCTGGATTGAACCCAATAGAGCTGGCCTCGATGGCATCAGTCACAATCCCGTCCAACATACGAATTCCTAAGCAGAAAGAGACGGGAATATTATACCAGAGTGATCAGTTATCCCTTTGGTTATTCATCATTTTCTGGTATTGACAATTTATGGCCTCTCCTTAGGAAGAGAGTAAAGATGATCAACTATTGCAATTTACTACCTCGTTACAATAAATTAAGAGAAAGATAATAATAGAAAATGTATTAAAGCCCTTAATTTAAAGGTTATGAATATAATTATTTTGTTTTAGGGAAATAAGATTTGTAATGTTTATATTTTAAGGAGCTGCTGGGACACTAAGAACCAGCCTTGATATGCAAACCATTTTTCAGGTGGATTGGAGCTCAGTAATTTTGGAGAGTGACATTATGCAACCATCTGGTGTAAAAAAAATTAGGTCTCCATCAGGAAATCTTCCTTCTCTACTGGCTATAAATAAAATAAATAAAATTGTTGCAGCCAGGGTATCTAAAGGAAAAGTGACGCCCACATAAATTAATTCCTTTATTACGTCCTGCTCTTCTGTATCCTGTTTAACAAGCATGGTTGCACAAGCATCCACTAGACACAGCTTTCAGAAAACACGCCTCTATTGTTTATCATTTCTGATACATAAACCGATGTAATTCACAATCATTTAAATCCCACAACAGCAACAACAAGCAGAGCTGCAACATTTCACTCTCAGTCATAAGTCTCTATTTTACAAATGTGCACCTTGACATAGATTATATGATGTAATGTAGCTTTCTAAAATATGTATAAAAAAAACTCTTACCTCCAACTTTGGAGTTGTATGCCACTCCAACGCCACATTTATTGTTGTCTGCCTGCATGGCAATCTCCCCAGCACATCTGGTCCCATGCCTACAGACAAATAACACATTAACATTTATTATGTCATAAACACTCTTAGACATATATATACACTATTGGACATATATACATATTCTTTCATATTTTCTGTACAAAAGAAATTTAAAAAAGAAAACATCACATGCTGCTTTTTGCAGGAATTTCACTGCACAGTTTCCCTGATGGTTATTTTGAACAATTTGGCCTGCCCTTATTATTTCAGAGGATGCAAAACCCATTACAGACGCCCACTATATTGTTTGGTTACATAATTTCTTTCACAAAATCTCATGTCTAGAGCAGAAGGTATTGATCGTAATGACAGGGTCCTCTGCGTCATCTGAAAATGGAGGTACTTAAATTGTATGGTGCTGCAAATATTAATAGAATAGGCTTTGAATGGTTGAGTATTCTGTTAACAAAAGAGCAGCAATTGTGCTTGAGTCTAAAAGCTGTAAAATCCAACAGTTTTTCAATCAACTGGCAGAATCTGCTCTGACCATGTTCCAGCAATTCATGTCTATTATGGACTTATTATTACACTGGGATGCAAACTGCAATAGTCAAAGCAACAAAGTCCTTTTAAGCACATTCCAATCAGAGAACATCATCAAAGAAACCATACATTATGAGGTTGTCTTAAATTGATAAATAGCAGTGGCAGATTTGTCTCAATTTTCCTGCACTTCTCAACAGTCATCTTACTTGTTTTCATTGGTGGAGTCGTATCTGGGGAAAGGGTCCGGGTCGTTGTCGTTGAAATCGAAGCTGGCTGCTGCGTCCTTTAAAAACAACAGACAGAAAATGATCAGGCATCTCTTTTCAAAAAGCTGGGATGATGTCAGTGTGCAGTACAGTTTTTTCAGCGACCAATCTGCTGTCATAGAGATATATGATTGGTGATGATAGAGTTGACCAAGTAGTGAAACAACAAATATATGAAAGCAGTCACTCTGAGGATGACGGTGAGCTGTTGATGCATTCAGATTGCTGGAAACAATTGTTTTTGCCTGAGAGTCATGTCATGACTGGAGAAGATGCTACACTGTGTGTGGTACGTCATGAATGTTACATTCTCTGTCACACTTTATGAGTCATGTCTGCCTTCCTATCATTCTCCTGCACTAGCAAATATAATATAAAATGTAAACATTTTAGTGTAGGCCTATTCTTATAAAAAAGTACATTTAAATGATTATTCAGTTTAAAGCTTCCTCTCAGTTTCTAGTTCACAGTATCAGCTTTAATATCTGATTGAAATCAGATGCCCGTGTCTGTCATTTTAGAATTACAGGTATTAAGTGATGCAAATGCATGCCACTCATATGCCTTGATTGTTAAGGATGAACGTCTCGGTTGATTGAGCCTCTTTGATTAGTAAGTGTTAACTTAATTTGAGTGGGAGTTGTTTCCATCACCTCTGTTGTCATACATTATTTCCTTCTCTCCCCTCCCTCACAGTCCATCTCTTTCTCTTTCGTTCTCTGCACTGGCTTCTGAGAGCAACAGCACTGTATGAAACCAAACCACAGATGGGGCTTTTTAAGGCTTTTAGAGTTACAGGAAAAACTATGCCAGAATGGAACCTCAACCACGCTCACTTTCATTAGCACATAATTATCTGCATCTCCTTGCAGACTGTCAAAAACATTATTGGAGGAATGAGAAATATTTTCAAATTCTGCATCCCTAAACATGAGGATTATAGTCATTCATAGCTGAACTGCCTTTACAGCAAAATGCCCTTTTTGCATCTGGAAATTAAAAACCAAAAAGCTCCTTAGAGGCAGACATTATCATATAGAAGATTTATTACTGTCTTTATGAATCGCCTTGTAAGGTGTCACCAGCAGCGTTGCTATGGCAACGGCAGGCCCAGACGACGGGGCTGTCTCCATGGAAACGGTGTCTTACGTAGTTCGAGTAGATGTCTGTGTGGTTCCACTCCAGTCCGTCATCCAGCACGGTGATGACCACTCCTTTTCCTGTAATGCCTTTCTGCCACACGGGGATCACATGCAGGTCCAGCTTTGGCAGAGAAGAAGAGGTCCGTGTGTCTTGCTGGAAGAAAGGGACAAAATGACAAAATTACACATCTGTAAAACTAAATTATGATTATATCTCAGTACTTCATCTAAACAGGCTTTTTAAGTGTTGTCATATATGCTAAAAAGGTCAGCCACAGTAGAGTCCTCCAGCTTACTCAGCCTGCCAGTTCTTCCACTGACCTTTACAGAAATTCATTACTGGATTGTTGGCTTCTCTTTTGTCAGGACTCGAGTCCACTCCTACGGCCACTTGTAGGCAGACTGCTGCCAGAGAGTCATAATGATACAGGCTTTTGAGCTGCCCAATACAGCTCCCCTGATTAATTTAACCCACAAGATGCCTTGCAGTGCCTAGAGATGCGCTGTGTTTCAAACCCACTGCTCTTCTGGCTTGACTCACATTCAATCCCCCTGTCGGATTATTTAGAAATCCATCTCTGAGGCTATCTAATATTACATGCAAGGAGTGAAGGGGGGGTGCCGAGCCTGTTTTAAATGGAAAATCAGCAGGGAGGAATGGAGAGCGAACAGAGCCGATGCCTGCCTGCCTGCCTGGGGAAGAGTATGATTCAGAGCTGGAAACAGCTAAGACTAAAAAAAGAACTCTCTTTGCTCTTTGCGCATTATGCACAGACACTGCAGAACACCACCCCAAGACGTGACTCATCCCTGTGATGTATCGCCTTTTTTCCTCTCCTCGGCTCCCACTTTCATTCTCTTTTTTTCACCCTATCGTCTTGCGAGGGGCATCTCTTTATCATACATCTCTTTCTTTTTGGACAGCATCAGTTCCAGCGGACACAGATCTCAATGTAAATGTGCAGCACATCACACTTTCAGACAATGTGTTTGGGTAGCAATTTGCCAGAGAGGCTTTTACTCCCAACCAGCTCATATCTACAGTTTGCTTGTTTTCTTGTGACGCCAAATGACTCACTTGTTGATGCTGGTAAAGCAGCAGGGGGGGGGGCTCTCAGTGGTCAGCCATGCATAGATTTTAATGGTACACAGCAAACAAACACAGCAGCTTATGCAAGTCTCGCTGCACCTATTGCATATGAAACGAGTGAGTGGACACACACGCCAGAGGAGAAACATATCCCTCCATGCACACTCTGTGTCTCTCTCTCTCTCTCACACACACACACACACAGCCGTGCAGGCAAGAGGAATTTCAAGCTACAAGTATGAGTCACTCCCTGATTAAATTATGAGGCAGTCACCCACTCGTGATAGATGGAGACACTCATCCGGTTCTTGGGCCCATGCAGCCCCCCCCCCTTCTGCCATTACATCCCTCAGCCACTGGCCACTGCCCCTGTCACACAGCTCCACCTCCCCCCCCTAATGTCAGTGATCATCAGGTCTGCCAACGTCACCGTCTTCTAACCTGTGGCACCTCTTTACACTGCATCAGTCGCCTATAATCTTTTGTTCCCTTTCAATCCCTTTAACCCCCCTACACACACATAGGCTATATACTATTACCCCCTGTTTCCTTTTAATGAGATATAATATGCGTCTTTATTTGCAAATATTGGTATATTGGTGCCAATTCCCTGTGGGATTATCACATCGAAATGGCTGATTTAAAAACCTTTTTTCACTCCAGTGTCTTACCTATTCCTACGTAGCTTTTTCAGCTGTGAATGAACGAGGCGAGTGAATCACAATGCTTTAGATGACCCTTGCAGTGACACAGACATGGGCTCATGTGGAAATACACTAAGCGGCACTTTAAGGCCAATTCCATTAGTGTCATCATCCCTCATCGGCAAAAATGATTCATCTCAATTTGTTTTCTTATGCTTCACAAGCGTGTGACTCATGTTCAGTTAGAGCAGGTGCGGAGAAGTGGACGCTAAGAGAACGTAATATGTATCTCTCTCTTTTTCCCAAATGCAGACACACACACACACACACAAACGCTGATGCAACACACATTTACATACACTTCTTCATCTTGTGGTAAAGCATGGACAAACTAATGGCGTTGACTGAGCTAAGGATGATTCAGTGACCCTGCTTTGCAGAATGTGATCAATTTAATAGCCAATCAGGCTGACGTGATTTACCCATTACTCCTGGTGATGTGAGATGATGTGTAATAGTGAAATTTTGATTCTTGAGTTTTAATTTGTTTGATTAATAATACATTTAGATGAAAAGTCATTGCTCCATGTTGGTAGAAATGTATTACATATTGTAAAAGATGTTCAGAATTATGAGCTACTGGTGGTTTGATGTATATGTTGAGTTAATCTGCTTTGATAAATATATGAGCAGCATCAGAAAATAGACATATTTTCCCCTCTCATGCATTTAACTACTTTGTATACACTGTGGTCAACGGGACAGTTCATTCTAAGCTTATGGATCAAAATCAGTAAAGATGTCATTGAAAGTGGCAATGTCAGGGTCAGCTGACGGTCAGGATAAAGTGAAAGTGTTAGTAATGGATCTGCACAGGCATGCACAGCTGTGACAATCTACTGTTCTCTGCTACTACTTAGCCTCAATGGGCTAAAACATCCCATTCAGGGTAAATTGGGACTTAATGCTCTACTCTACTCCATCCTGCTGGATTATGGTCTCTCCACCCCTCTCATCTCCACACAGACTGTTTTACCAATTAAGCAAATGGCTCTTTTGGCTAGAACTGCTTGATAGCATGCTATTGTTTCATTGTTTTGGGTGTGTTTTTGTCTTTTGGTGGTGGTGGTGGTGGAGGGGGGGGGGGGGTTATGAGAGAGTAGATAGTTTTTACTGCTTGTGTATGCTAGAAGCATGAGGGCCCAGAGAAGACAGAGCAGTGAGCAGTGTGGAGCTGTCCAGCACTCGCAGGGCATCAGTACGTCTCAGAGGAGAACAGATTGGCTGCAGGTGAACAGACAGCCCAACCAGACACAAAGTAGGCAACATATGACTGGTAAAGTGAGTATCAACCTAGATCTGTGGTTTATGGAGCACTGGAAAGGACATGTGTACAGACATCTTTAAACTAGCACAAACTAGATTTTAAATCCAGGCACTTGTTGAATTCCTCATGTATTTTTTAATTTGTAATTTTTAATGCAGTGTTATGTGTTGTGTGTTTATTGTATGATCCTGAAGCTTTCTCAAAGACTCACCAAGTACCACTGCTGGTTCCACATGGGGTCATCAAACAGCTTGTCCACCGGGCAGTCCCTGCACTCCCCGAGGGATGCTCGCTTGTTGCGACGTTTCTCGTACTGCTGCTCTGCCCACAGCACCTACACGCATACAGGTGGTTACTTTAATGTCTTATGGTGAGACAAGAAGACCTGACTTGCACAGATAAGAGTAAAAAATGCCGCTCACCCGATCATCCTCCGACAGTTGCTTGGTGATGTGTTCGGCACTTCGTTTCATTCTGCTAGGATGTTTGCGATGCTTGAACAAGAAATGGTCTTCCAGGGCCCCAATCTGCACAGAGGAAGACACGAGAGACGCAGCTGAGTGTTTGATAGGAAATGACATAATACCAGCCATCTGGTCACCGGGGCCTGCCGTGCAAGTCTAGAAACATAATTATTTCTAACAAAAGCTGCAGGAATTCAATTTTGAGAGAGGAACAAACACAAAACAGTTTGCTCATTCAGAGAGTGACTTATTTATAACATCACTACAGCGTTACATCTGAAACTGTATTTCTATTCCACCAGCAACCACACTCGTTTCCAGATGGCAAAACATATGTTATCTGTGATACAGTGTATGTGTTTTTAAATTATGTGGATGGTGATCTACTTTGCATGGTTGGACATCACAAACAATCTACCACACCAGGAGATATACACTATTTGCAGGTTTTATTCCTATTGAAAACAAAGTAAGCAGAATGTACAGAACCTACAGGTGTGTATGTTTTACTCAGGATATATTACATCACTCTGTAGGGATATCAAGTCACTACATTAATACCATGGATTGATGCTGAGCAGTAAGATAAGACAATGTGTCCATTCTACAACTGAACCATGCATACTATAACATTTTTGGTGAGGATGAATGCACTTATTGTCATTTGCTTTGGGCAAAAGAATGAATGCTACATGATATAAAAACAAGCTTGCACAGATTGATGACAGTTCTGACTCAGTGGATGCAGAGTGTCTCAGTGTCTGTGACACCTGAGAGATCTGTTAATCATTGATGGCTGCTGTTCAGAGCTACAGGTTTCATAGAAATTAATGAGCTCGACTTAAAACTGACAAAGAACCCGATGTGTTTGGTTAGGAAAGAACAACATGAGTCAGACTATAATACTGGGAAAGAGGGAAATGAACACCCGCGTCCCAGTTGTGGTTTATCAGAAATGTGTAAACAGTGAGTCATAGATTGATTAAATCCACCTCCTTTAATTTAGTGGGGTGCTGAATGCAATGTGTGCTTTTGGACCATCATAAAAGCAATGAGTTTCCAACACTAATGGCCTTATCTAGCAAAGCAGAATAATTGATACAGCTATTGTTTGGTCTGCTGTTACAACACAGTCCAAAGCTTACAGATTGCTGAGGCTCAATTAATATTTCATGATTCATTTTGTTTTTATTGTTTCTATTTGGAGAGTGTTCAATTAGATGTTTGATATTAAAATGAAGCTGTGCTGGATGATTTTTCAGGTTTTCTTTTATGCCAACAAACACACCTCACGTTAGAGTAATTTAAAGCTTTATTTTTAAGGTCTAAACTGATGCTTTTGCGTTTGGGAACCGCTCCAGAGCGTTGGTGCCTACCTGTCGGACAAAGTCGTAGTCCAGCTCCTTGGCGATCGCCTCCGCAGCGGCCAGTCCGCCTGGGATCTCCACTGCCCACTCGTTCAGGTACTGTCTGTCCCTGTATCCCACCGACGGAGGAACCGCGGAGCAGAGGATGGCGAAAACACAACACATCACCGCTGGACGACATCTCACTTCCATCTCAGGGCGAATTCAACCAGAGGAGAAAAAGAATAGCCTCTTCACAGCCTTAGATGCTCCCAAGAAAGCAGCCGCAACTCAGAGATATAATTGCTTTTTGTGGTGATAATGAAGAAATCTCCTTGTGTTCTGTTTCTGTCGTATTCCTCTAGACACAGCTGGCTGAGATGGAGGGAACGTGGGAAAGGAAATACTGGTGATGGGGAGGGCTGGTTTGTGCGCTCTGTGTTTGTGTGTGTGTGTTTGTGTGTGTGTGTGTGTGTGTGTGGTCGCGATGGGGGGTGTTCACACGTCAAATTACGGATGCTCTGACGTCAGTTTGGCGTCTACCTTTGCTAAGATGTGAGTTCGAGTCCCTTTGGGAGAAAGTCTAAACGGGAGGGGGGAGATCCGACTAAAAATATCCCATAGCTTCTACCTGGATGAGGAGGAGGAAGAGGAGGAAGAAGAGGAGGAGAGGACAGGGAAGACATAAAACAAAAAAGATACATCTGATTTGATCATATAAACGTGTTTACTTGTAGATTTTTTTATCATTCTGAGGCGGATTGTGGTGCAGCATCTTTCTACTGCATCTCCTTCGCATCCCCCAACCAATGTCTGCGTAATCTGCATGAGACTAACACAGGCTGTGACAATATGTATCTGCGCTTATGCTGTTTTTTGATGAAAACACGGAAGAGACAAGAAATGTGACTCGATCGATAATACTGTAGGTCTCTCTCTGTCCACAGGTTGTGGGCGAGTCACCAGGATAGAGATAGATAGATAGATAGATAGATAGAGAGAGAGAGTGAGAGAGAGAGAGAGAGAGAGAGAGAGAGAGAGAGAGAGAGAGAGAGAGAGAGAGAGAGAGAGAGAGAGAGGTTTCAGCACCGCAGACAGCTCCTCGTCCACACCGCACATTGATGTCAGAAGATGAGCTGAAACTGAAACCAAACACAGCGATGTGGAGGAAACTGGGTCAGAGGACAATTATAACATTCAGAATAAAACAGCAGATGTTCATTAGTTGTTCCAGTGTGACTCACTTAATTATATTACAAGTGATTAGTCAGAGACAAGCAGTAGTGGGAGTGGTATTCAGATAATTTACTTACTGTAAGAAAAAAAAACAGAAATACAACAGAGAAAATGCGTTACAGATGCTACTGAAGTAAAGAACAGAAGTATTATCAGCTACACGTACTTGTAGTGTTATTTTATTGGACTGTTATTAGTGATGCATTTACATTTGAATCCTTACATACTGTTCAGGTCAAATTGGACAAATTTTTACATTTGAGAGCATTAAAACACCCTAAACATCATTCATTTAGACTGAAATCATATTCTGGATCACTTTAGGAAGGGAAACAAAAATGGAAATATTTCAACCTGTCAGCCTACTGATTGTGAATAAATTCATCAAACAGACCAACATTAACATTCAAGGTGAATTGAGGAGACTTTATTGCACAGACACAAGGTACATGCTCATTGGTTCATCCAGTCAGTTTTTTAAAAACAAACAAACAAACAAACAAACAAACAAACAAACAAACAAACAAGCAAACAAGCAAAAACAAATTTACAATAGATTAAGTTAAAAATTAAATAATAAAGAAGAGCAGCAAAAGTCTGAGAGAGATTACATTATTTACAACAATTATTTACAACACTAAAACAGTTATGTTCAATACATACAATACACAAGGTGCTATTTTGTTTATTTTTGTTTTTTGTTGCTGTTGTTGTTGTTGTTGTTTTTTTTTTTTTTGTGCAGCTGTGATCCGAGTTAAATAAGTTTAATAATAAGTTAAATAAACGAATAGTGTAAACCCTAAAGAATACAATCACTGCTCTCTGAAAGCTTCATTACGGATTAATCACCCATTTATTAATGACTGATAAGGTATTGAGAAGGTTCAGAAGTTTGGTATAGAGACTAATGATCAAGGGATACTGTGAAGGATCAGAATATGAACAGCATGTGAGGGTTAATGTTGTAGCTGGTGGTGCTAAATCAAATCATTTTGGGTCATTTAAATAATAATAATACAATCTTTTTTATTAACTTATCATTTGTTTTGAATGTGAAATGTTAATATTTGTATTAACTATGACAGTCAGATAAATATATTGTGATAAAAATGTTTAATGTTTCCCTCTGAAATGTAGAGGATTAGAGATATGAAGCAGCGTAAAATGGAAATAAAGTACAGGCACCTCAAAATTGCTCTTAATTATATACTAGAGTAACTATAATTGCTGTTTACCACTAATTGCTTCATATGATCACTATGTGATCATTACTTAAAAGTCACCAGCTCTGTGGATGCACATTCACTTTGGGAGTATATATGATGGTACAAATGATCAAAATGGTTATTGTTTCATTTGTTATTATAGAAAAGAGGCAGTGAGAGTATGTATGAATATCTCAACTTTATGGTGGAACAATCACGATGAGATTAATGTGAATGTAAAACACTTTATGGTTCCAAATGCTTCAATGAGAAATGTTCTGGAGGCATTGCTACTATTTCATTCAGGAAATCAAAGAGCACTGGATAATTTAATGTGTATTGTTTTTAAATTATAAAATATAGAGAATAATGTGTCCCTCTGCTATTTTGTCACTCTGCTGCACCCTGTTTGCAGGCTGTTATTTGAAGTCTTTTATGACAATATTATTGCCGACCTCAGATGCTATTCAAGTTGTTTACTGATGGAAACAGAGGGTCAGTGAGCTCTAATTACAGGTGTGTACAAGGATACGCAGATAAAGGTGTTGTAAGAGTGGATGTTCTTTTCCCCTCTCTGACACAATGGAGGATGTGGAGACACAGTTCATGTCAGACAAACTGTTTAATTAAGAGCAAACAAACACAGCAAAAAGAGCTACACAAACTACACAACAATTATACAAAAGGACTCTTTTATTTTATATTCAATGTACAAATTTCAGGGAAATATTGTTTATTTAAAAATAGAATAAGCTTGTTAGTCATTGTGATTTAAACTTATCATAACTCATACTGACTGATACCTTCGGTCATCTGGCTGTGTGCAAACAGGTCTGCACCAGATCAGCGGTATAATCCACCTTTACCTAGCAACAAATGTTTGCTTTGACAAAGACACTCAGTCACGCAAGAGAGACACAAACAGCTGAAGAGCTGCAGAGAAAAAACAGCATGATGGACAGTTGTTTGCAACAGGCCATAGTTTCATTACAGGGCTCTTTAAAATCTTTAAATCTGTCTTCATTGATTCATTGCATCATCCGTCCTTATCTCTGAGTATTCGTTTCACTATTCTTTTCATTATAGTGACCTGAGATCACTCATGCAGCCTTCCTTATTCCACTGAGAGAACACACACACACACACACACACACCAATGCACAAAACCAATACACACACCAGTTTCGTCAAATGAGGTCAGAAGTCTAACCGTGTGTCATCAGCTAATTATTTTTCCAGCTCCAGAGGCAGACAGTGAAGGAAAACTGCTGCTTTTAGCTGAAGTATGACGCAGATGAGGCCGCAGTGACTGGTGAACCACCTCAACAGACAGCAATTCAGCTAAAATCAATTAGGCGAGGCAAATAGATGTAAAGACTTCAACTGCACTTCCTGCTAAACTCAGAGTACATTTATGGTTAGTTTATGGTTCAGCGTTTCTGTTTTACACTATTGTGCAGTTTCAGAGTTGTTTACTTATATATTGTTGTCTGTTTCATGTGTATATTAAATATAGTTTCCCCATGACCGTGCTTTTTAAAATTCTAAATTAACTCCAAGTACAGAAAGACATAATATTAAAATGGTTTGATATTAAAAGAAAATTAAACTGTAGTCTGTAGTCTAATATGATGGAGTAAAGAGACACATTATACTAGTGAATGGGATCGATATACTCCCGTGTCACTCACTAACATGTGACTGTCTGTGAAATCTGCTGCCTGTGACACTCAACAAGGACACACGGTTGCCATGCCAACACCCTCCCTTTGTCATCTTTACTGTCACTGTGCAACTGAGTGGCAAATCCTCACTCACACATCTGAATAGTTGTCGAGAAAAAATAAACCTGTGTTAATGTCTGATGTTGAAGTTTAAAAGAGAAACATTTTGTCTTTCATTAGTGTTACTCAGTTTGGTGTTTAACTGAAATATAACCTTCATCAGGTTGGGACATTTTAACATGCTGTGCAAACCAACACTGATCAAACCCACACAACTGTGCTTTAGATGCTTGTCAACATCCCAAAGCCATTTTGACTGAAATTTATATATAGAATCATGCATATATTATATGACTGTCAATTGAATGTGACACTGAAACCATTTAATGCTACTGTGTATTGTATGTAAGCATCATCTAGTTTTAGGAAGTGTTTGTATCTAGCAAGGACAAAATATGTACTGTATTTGACATTCTTAAAGACAGCAGCAACATTTTTCTACTTTCAAAGCCATTTAAAGGATATATAAGAGTAAAGTCAAGGTTCAAGTATGCAAATAATGGAGTGATAATACGTTTATATCGCAAACACATTGTTATTTAATACATATTTACACTATATACATTTATACATAAAGAAATCCTTTTCTGCTGCAAGTTAAAAATAGTAATTCATTTATATAGAAATTTACAAAACAGATATAGACAGTGTTCAGAAACCAGTTAAGACATGAATAAAAAAAAACATAAAAGACAAAACGAGATAGAATGAAGATAGAAAAAGATAAAAAAAAAAAAAAAAAACAGAAATAAAACTAAAAAACAATATAACAAGGAAATAAAAACATATGTATACATACATGCATACAGTATGTACACACTCATTTATTAAGCTACACTACATTACATTTATGCTACATTTATGAAGCTTCTACATTTTCAATTTTTGTTGACATTGTCAGAAAGGTGATAATTCTACTTCATGTTTATTATTGAGGTCGTAGTGGGTGGTGGTGGTGTACTGGGGTGCATTATATTGAAAAGTGTTCCTAATATTTTGTCCACTCCATTAACATACATGAGGTGGGCAAAATATTAGGAGCACTTTTCAATATAATCTATAAGCTTCGTAAAAGTAGAATTTATGGCAGAGCTGTTGTATTGGATTGCATTAGATTGCACAGGTGTTCCTAATGAAGTGGCTGGTGAGTGTATATAGACGTGGCATACACATATGCACACATACAATAATACATTGCAAATCTGTGTGAATGTCATCCTAAAATAAACAGAGTTTAAGGGCTCTGACAGTAAAATCCTAATCTCTGGTTACAAAGCTGGACCTGGGAATAGCAAGAAGCAACTGTTTAGATAATATAAGACCATGATCAGGCTCACAGGGTTTAAATCTATCATATATTATGGAGTCCAGTCTGAGTTGTGCTTAAAAGTAAGTAATACAATTTTAAGATAAAATCTTAAATGTATAGGAAACTACAGAAATGATGCTCTGATAGGTGTGATGTGGTCTCTTCACTGATGCTCATTAAAAGCTTAAGAGTTGCATCTGACTAAAACACTCCTGACTACAGTTTTCTGGTTTTAGTTAAGTATATCCAATAAAAGCCATTGAATCCATCGTTATTTCTTGCTCTGATACTTTAACCTTTAGTGGTAGCTAAGTCGCCACAGTGTATGCAGATGATTGTGTCTGGAGTCGGTCATTATAGTGGAGAAGCAGCAGAAACTAATTCAGTCTACAACACTGAATAGTTGGAGAATTACTCACTGTATTAATGTTTCAATTGTTGCAGATATGAGTAATACTAGATAAGAAAAAATAAGCAATTCATGTCACTGAAGCTCAGCCAACGTTGTACAAATGTCATCTGTTATCAGAGGATGCTGGAAGAAATGTCGTCCATGTGTCATCCAGATTGTCATCACTCTGCAGACTGAGGAAAGTGTTTGTTGACGTGGGGATGTAACCTGAGGTTCATGCTGTTATCAAGACGTGTGAAGGTCAGGTGGACTCTGTCTTCAAAAGGGCATCTGTGTGACGGACACTATCGTCGCTCAGATGCACACAACTCATCACAGTGCAGTTGGCCTCTGTGTATTCCTCCAGAGTTACTGTACTGTACATGGACTATATATATATATATATATATATATATATATATATATATATATATATATATATATATATATATATATATATATATATAAAGTGATGAGTCTGTGAAGTGGGGAAAAAAACTATTGTATTACAATCTGTCAAGTACAAATGATCTGCCACACAAGGACAACCAGCTGCTTTAAAAATGCAACGCATTTTCATTAGGTTTTGTGTTACACCAGACAGAATGATAGTGAGTCTTGTGCCACAGTTCACAGTCCAGTCATAAACCCTGCTGTGGGTCAACGAGTCAAACAAATCTCTTATTACCCACTAGGTGGCAGCATTGCGTCATATTAAGCTACCAGCTCAATTAGAAGAAAAGGTTAACATGATGAGTCAACTCTTCCCTCAACTGTGGGGCGTGCCCCATCATAACAAAGCTCCAGACTCCAGAGTTTTTCCCGCAGAAATGAAGTGATGCATGTTAGTTTCAAGCATATAAATACAATAAGAATTTTGAATCTGCGCTGAATAACGCGATTAATGGGATTTATTTGGACCAAATTGTGTCAAATGTGCATTTCAAGTAAGTTCTGTGCAGTCTCTCCACTATTACTGCACATGACATGGAAAAGGAAGGACCTGTATCTGATAAAGAACAATGCATTGTTAGTGCAACCCCCTCTCAAAGCCTCTCTCTCACACACATATACCCACCCACCAACACACACACACACACACATACGCATGTTGCTCAACACTTATGCCAACTTTGATCATTCATCAGACCCGAAAGTTTTCTCCGGGGAGGAGCAAGTTATTTTGCTCCGAAGGGCAGATCATCCTGAATATATTCTGGTTTCCAACAGAGGACTGAGTGCGCACAGGGAACTTAAAAAGTTCAACCATTCGTGATTTAAAGATGCCACATAAGAAGAGAGGCCATGGTCATCATAAACACACAAAGGGGGAAAAAGAGGTAAGCACCCCTTTTTTTGTTGCGTTGGATGCATATGAAGAACAGAGATGGTACAGCTTCACTAGAAAGATGCAACACAACTTTGCAACTGTTTTCATACGCGCATGAGAAAATGTGATGCCAGTCAATAAGTTGTAATTTACTGTCATCCAGTTGTATGATGTTTAAATCAATTGTTGCTCCATGACTCTGCATCATAGATCAATAAGGGGTTTGTGTCGATGGCTGAACAGATGTTGATGGTCATGTTTGATGTTTGCTGCAACTAGAGAAACATCAGATCAAAGATTTGGCAAACCCCACCCCACCAGCACGCAGTCTAGCTGGGAACAAGCGCTACAGTAGTCTTCCTTCCCTTCCTTGTAAAAATGTGTGTGTGTGTGTGTGTGTGTGTGTGTGTGTGTGTGTGTGTGTGTGTGTGTGTGTGTGTGTGTGTGTGTGGGAGTGAAGGGGTGGTATAAGTGCTGTAATGCAGTTCAGTGCTTGATTAGTCTTTGGTTATGCGGAAGAGCCAGCTGATCCCGCTGGAATATAAATCATTTTGTGTAATCTCACTGTCAGAGGATTCAGTACAGACAGCTTGGTGTGATAATTATCTGGAGTGTGTAGAGGGAGTGGCACAACTGCTTAGGAAGGCATGAGAAAGATCTTACGGTCAGGACAGGAGAGAGTGGCAGCATAGGGTGAAGCTTTATCTCAGACCAGTGTTTCCTGATCCCTCATGGCGTATGCAGCATACTGGATGAGGCTTGTGAGTACATCTGTTACTTTCACCCTCCTCGCTCTTGTGTTTTACCCTCTGGCAAACACGTTTTAATAAGTCTTAGGTAATGCTTGGCATCTGTATAGACGCTTGTGTGCTTTTGTTGCATGGAAACCAGCACAAGAAAGAAAAAAAGTATACCAGCTGGACTGAAAACTCCTTAAAACTTGGCATAGGCTGCACAAGATCGCCTTTGAATTAAAATATATTGTTGTAAGGGCTTTGTCTATGTGCTGTCAGGCACCGTATTTATTTATGAGGGTGTGTGACTGTTTAAACTGAGCTAGGCTGCAACACGCACACTTCTTGCAGCTGTAAATTAGTCCCAGTTATTCCTGAGGTTAGAGTTTGGATCAGAATTCTCTGCAGTGTTTTGTTAGTTTCAACTCATTCCAAACTATTGAAACTGGACATTCAAGATTAGAATGTATTTTCTAATGACATGCAGCTGTTATTGATCACACACACATGCAAAATATATAAAATACTTTTTGAAAAAATACCTGAAAGAAATTTTCTGTCAGATGTTAAATGAATTGAAATGAGACAATAGGTTGAAGTCACTGCATCCTGTCAGTTCCATTGAATTTATTTGTAAAGACTCATTTAGCCATCAAAGCCCTCAGATTTATAAAAACAAACTGCTGTGTGTGTATGTGTGTGTATAGCATGGTGAAGCAGCTGCTTCCCCACTGGAAGTACATCATAGCAGCAGGTCTTCAACCTACTATCCCACTGCAGGGTCCTACAGTGTCAAGGTACTGACTTCATCTCCTCCTGCTGTGTCATAGATGCTAAGAAGTGAGCACTTTGTTTCCCACACTGGCTGAAACTTGCAGGGTTGATTATATAAAAAAGTTTACTGAGGCCTAAATGTGCCACGTGGGTTTCAGTTTTCACATCCTTCAGTTTAGATCATTTAGAATAGATGAAACTTGAAAAAGGTTAGAAACATTTTGTAATTTCTACATGATGATGAACTAATAGTAGGACCTAAAAATGAGACCCCTCTGACTTACTGCCATTACCTTAAATGGGATGCTATTGTTGTAATGTAAAAGCCAAGTGTAGGATTACAGCCTAGACAGGAAGGAAGTTCTGTTTGTGTTTGTCTCCCTCTGCTGATTGATTTCTCAGATAAGAGCTGTCTATCTGTAAATCTGCTGTCTGTGACAGTTTTTGTGTGTTGATTGACAGGTGTGTCTTTCCTGAAACCAAAGATAAAAATGCTTGTTTTATTGTTAATTGGGTGTAATGGTGTTACTCATGGAGTGGAAAATGAGAGTTCACATCTGATAAGATGAACTTGCACAATCATCAGTCTCATGTGTTGCCCTTTTATAACATCCTGTACTGTACTTTACATTTTTCCTCAGTCTGACTCTTGAATTTGTCCTTTAAGAAATTCCTGAGCTGCCTAAAGTCATTGTCTGTGCTCTTAACAGAGGTGCACTGCTTTCATTTCTTTATTAGGAATCCCTTTTATCTTTTCTAGGAATTAATCTTCATCTTCTTAGAAAGTCTGAATGCTGTTATTCTAAGATTATTTTCAGAATTTCACCACCAGGACCAGCTCTTACCCAAACCATGTTTAATTTCTCATGTCTTTTTAAGCTTACAATTGTGTTTTTGCAGACTTCTATAGTTTGCATAAGAGTTGTCAATCATGCACACATGAAGCACTGCATGTCTGTCTGTGAACATGGCCATACATATGTAGGTGACCTGGCGTGTGAAGTGGTGTTGGGCAGAGACTGTAGATGTCTGAACCACTGAGGTGGAGATACAGTAGTTGTGGCTGTATGGATCTAAATATAAAGATGAGCTCCAGTTTAGCGAGGGAGTCCAGTTACATATGTACACATGTATGTGGCACAGGCACACACACAAATACGTTTATGCCAACATCTGATATTCTGTATTTTATTTCCATTCTAATGATGCATTTAATTAACTTAATCCTCTCATGTCACACTTCTATTTTCGAATAGAATCTTCCTGTGCAAAGCTAATAATCTCAAGTCACAGTTGAAAAAACAAAACTGCATTTGCAACACCACCAACATGCCACACAAGTGTCTACAAGATGCTGTTGTCTCCTACGGCACACCAGCTAGTTTTACAGGCTCAGTAAGTTGGCACGTCACGCCGCCGAAGGTGTGTCTGCTTGACAGGGAGTGCACCATGCTGTGGGTGACGTGGAAGAGCCTGTGTGTGCATGTGTACATACATGTGCAAGCATGAATATTTTCTTAACTATGTGTCTATATATATAAATATGCTGTAGGACCATATATACAATGTACCTGTGCTGTACATGGTTTTTACTTAAGCTGTCGGATGTGAAAAAAAGGATAAAAATCAGACTTGTATGACTTCATTCCGCTGTGTGAACACACAGGCTGATAAAGTAACAGTGGAATCCATAACACATAAGTGAACAAAATGTACTGTACATCAGTTATAGGTTTTTCTATCTAATTTTATTTCATTTTATATTGAAACAGATCAGAAAGAAAGTAATTGTATCAGCATAACAGAGGTTTTAATAGCCTTTTTATCACCCTGAATTCATAATAAAGTGTTGATGTTTTAATTCTGTAAAGACATCCAACGTCCATGTGGATGACTACTGCTCAGTTTCATTGTCATATCGCATTTACTATGATGTTACAGGTTGCAATGCCAGTCATTTATATTTGGCATCCTTAAATCCTTCTACAGTTTATGGCAAACTTTAAAGGACGATCCTGGACTTTTAGCTTTAGTGACCTGTGTGCTGCACAAACAGGAGTTTCCTGTCCATCTGGTTTAAACTCATCAATAGTACAGAACACAACATTATTTCCATATTTTGCTGAGGTGTGCTCCTGTACACAAGGACTGCTCATAAATGAAAAGCTCAGCTGTCAGATCATAAACTGATTCATTCAGTGACACACTCAAAGACTGTGTTGTCAGCACACACCCCACCCAGGAATGACCCAATAGGGACACCCATGTCATAGGTGAGGTAAAGCCTCAGAGATATGACTGGAATTGCACTTTGCACTCTCATTACTTTTATATGATATGAAATAACCAGGTATAAACATAATGTCTTTGAAAACCCCTTTGTAGGTGCTATAGAGTCTATTCCTGTCTTTCCACCTCTGTAGTTTGTAGAAAATGTTGTTCAAATGAAGTGAAACTTCTCTTTTGAATATTGAGGTAGGTGAAGGTTCAGAAAGCCAACACCCATGCCTTAAGCTTCAGCAAATCCAATAGTCCTGACTCCTACAGAAACACTCCCTACAATCTTTGTTTTCTTAAACACATTTTTTCCTGTTTCAATGCACGGAATCATGATGAAATTGAATCCACTTGCCAGTCAGTGGCTACTCGATAGTAAACATTTTGACCAGGTGACCAGATGTTGAAATCTAATCAAATAAAATTTCCTAACATCCTCAAGAGGTTATGTTTCTGTAAAACGGTATCAAGAATTCGAGTGAAGCCTCGTCTTTTTTGGCAGATAGTTGATGCAGATGTAATATAAAACTGTCAAACCCCTCCCTATATTCTCATAAGCAATTAGGCAGTCAGGATAGTTACACAAGCTCTTGTTTATTGCTGTGAGGACATAACAAGTGTGTACCTAAGTATGTGCGTCTCTATGCCTGTGTGTGCTCAAGGTGTGTATGTCATCGCAAATCAGGGTGGGTGTCTGTTGATAAGTAGATCGGATATTATCTCAGATAAAACTGACGGTATTTTAGACACAGTATACTGTAAAAAAAAAAAAAGCCATTCAAGTGAATGGGAAAGTGGTCTCAGACTTTTAGACCCACACATGTATTTTTATGCATGTGTGCCCAAGTGTGTATGTGCGTGTGTGTGTTAGAAGCAGTATCTGTTTCCCTGATGTGTCCCCTCATCGGGTGGGTGTCAGTCCACGGTCAGGTCACTTCCCTTTATAGCCCAGAGAGTTACAGCCCGGCCTCTTGTGACTTAAACACATCTGAGCCTTCCCTCTGCCCCCTCTGCTCCCCTCAACCACGCCCCCCCTTCCCTCCGCCCTCCACCCCTCTCTCTCTCTCTCTCTCTCTCTCTCTCTCTCTCCCGTTCCCTTCCCTGCCTGTTGGAAACATGATGCAAGCCAACAGACTAGGCAGAGGCTGACAGACAAACACACACTCACTCGGAGGCACTCTCAGCCAACATGGGCCAGATACTGAGCTGGATCCGAGGCCCTCGGGACACCCCGGTGCTTCAGGATGTGGCCGTGGAAGAGCAGGTGTGTGCGAATGTGTGTATGTATATATGTATCTGTGTGTGTGTGTGTGTGTGTGTGCCATGGTATGTGTTGAGCAACTATTTCAAAGTATCCACGTGGGTTTTGTTTTGTTAATGTAAGTCAGCCGGCAAATATAAAGCTACGTGTGTTTGTAATGCTCTGCTTGCAGTTGTCGTTCTGTTAACCTGGTTTGTACTGTAAGGACTTATAGGGGAATCACACATAAGGAGGAAAAGTGTCTTGGCTCTAATCCAAGTCAAACCTCTCTCTCTCTCTCTCTGTCTCTCTCTCTCTCTCTCTCTCTCTCTCTCTCTCTCTCTCTCTGTCTGCTGGAATGTGAGGCTCCCAGTCAGCCTCAGCGAGTTCAGTGTGTGTGTGTGTGTGTGTTTTGTAGTAGTGAGATATTAAACCAAGGCTGGGACAAGGCCTGCATTGTTTGCTACTGTTTGTTGCAAGTGTCCAACCACCGGAAAAAGTGATACATCTCTGTTAATGATGTTTGGAAGGAAATAGGTGTGTTTTCGTTTTGTGGAGACTGTGCTGAGTGTATCCTTATTTTATTTTCATAAAGAGAAGCATTGGAAGCTTTGCTTGTTATTTTTCAGCAAAGGGTTCTGAGTTTTTCTGTCTCGCCCAAATAGCATTGTCCTGTGATAATGTGTAGCGAGGGAGCAATCTGAAAGGGTGTAGCTGTAATGAGCTTAAGTGTTCTTTTTTTCTAATTTGCACAACTTAAAATTGTATGTAGGTCATATCCTGTAGCTTTATTATACTGTGTGAGATTTTCACATCTGGCAGAGAATGTGACTGTATGGTGATATCTGACAGGTCCACATTGGCTATTCTGCTGCTGGTACTTTGTTATCAGGGCTGTGTTAGTTTGTTCTGCGTCACTTTATGTGTGAAAGGTTAAATAGCAAATGTATCTGTACACAGATCGGCGTTAGATCCTATAGTGGGAGGATCTGTGCTGAGGTTTGGTCCAAAAATTTCCAGCTCAGGGCCGTGGTCTGCCTCCCCCACAACTCTCAGTCGTCTGGCATTAGACCATTAGACTGAGGGGAAATGGCCACTGGGAAAATGTCTTTTGGCACATGTATAAGTCTAAGAATGACAGGAAGATAATAGTATAACACTTAAACACATATCCAGTCCACTTCCTCATTGTCAAACACATTCATCCATTACAAGATGAGTAGATGTTGTACACATTAGTCTTGACATTCGACACTTATGCATGCATGTGATACAATTAGCAGGGTAATAAAAATTTGGATTTCTAATTGATTTCTAATCGATATTCTGCATTGCAGCATTGGTCTCAATCTTTCAAAGCCTACTGAGAACAAACTTTACAATATCTGTGAAGTAAACAATATATTGTAAGTAAACAGTAGCACTGTTTAAACAGTTTTCATGTTTTTTCTTCATTTTAATCAAAGCTCTTTTTTCATTGTTCATACATATTGATGCTGGCAGGAAGTGAAAATTACAAGTAAAAGTTGTGCGTTCAGAATGTTATTTCAGTAAAATTACATTAGTATTGTTAGCAAATGTACTTAAAGTATAAATAAATATACTCATTATGCAGGCGGAATGATCCCTTTCACTGTCATATCATTATGTTTTAGATTACTGTCTTACTATTAGTCATGGATAAATATGTGAGCAGCATTTTATTGTTGCTAGCTGAGGTGGAACTCATTTTGGGTAATGTAATCTGTAACAATACATCCTATTTCATAAGATAATCATAGATTTTGTGTGTAAAATCAAAGTAACTAGTAATTATAGCTGTAATATAAATGCAGTGGTGTTAAAAAGTAAAATATTTGTCTCTGAAATGTAGTAAATATCAAAAACAAACAAACAAAAAAGGGGGCAGCAATCTCAGTAGAGGTACTTAAAATGAATTAAACACTTTTTCCTGAAGAAACATGCCTGATGAATCGACCAAAATCAAATCACAAAGTGGACTTTGAGTACAAAACAGTGTGTTATCCCCGAAAACTGAGACTGCTGATTCATTCACACAAATGAAAGTCTGATATCATGCACGTGCACGTCTCCACTGTCAGGAAATGAATGCACTTTAAATCACCACAGAACCATCTGGGTTGGTTAGAATGAACCTGTGTTTTGTGCACTTTACTGGCTACGTGTCACAAGGTTTCTGGATACTGAACGTCATAAAAAGTCATTTAACTTAGTCTGCTATTTAATTCCATTCAGTATGTGCAAAGTTTCTGAATGTGAGCAAAAACAAACTTACAAATCAAATGTTTTAAAGAGACTAAAGGTAGTAGGGAATCAGCAGTATTGATGAGATACTTCAGCACGTGGAACACAGTAATAAACCCTCAGGCCAGAAAGAGAGAGAGAGAGCACATTGTGTACATGTGGGAATAAATACACAGGCAATTTTATTGACACATATCCTGTGCAGGGAAATAGTGCCCTCCTATTTCCTGTTAAATGTGTTTTGGAATGTCTGTGCTTATCCCGTCGGCTGGCAGTTTGTTATTTCCCAGCACTCTGGGATTTGTGCTGTCAGATTTCTCGCTTCACTGTCAGTTTGGCTCGAGTTTGACTGCTGATCCAAATGTTGCTCGAAAGCTTTTGTCACGTTGGTTATGTAAAATCAACTCTGGGAGAGTCTCCAGGCCTCTGGGCTCACCTGAAAAATGTGCTTGTTGTTCAGCACAAACTCTTCTTGCAAATTTGTTCTCCTGCCTGTTTACATCTGCCATGCTTGAGGAAAAGCTAGAGCTTGTAACCACATGATGTTTTTCTTGATAAGTAAGGATGAGTCATGAAGACTCCTCTGCAGCCCCACACTTACTGGAAACTGCAATATGATATAATGACTGAGTTTCTCGGGATTAGACGTCACATAAACACATGAAAGTAACAAGCTAAAGTTGGTGATGGCATATAAACAACCTTGTGATATTTATGAGCTAATTTTCAAAACAAGTCCTAACTATATATTGATGGTGTTGTGGCTCTTGTGCTTCAAAGATTTATTCTGTTCTATCCTGTAACATATGACAAACAGTTTGAGGCTTATTTACTCTGTCATGCAGATGTAAGACAGGTCTTAGCTAACATATACTGACAGTAGAAAGGTGAGTAGAAATTTTTAGAGTGCATTTCTGGTGTGGGGTGGAGCGTGGGTCAACAAACCAGGGGGAGAGTGCAGTGCTAAATTTAGAGATAGTGCGTGGACATGCAGCAGAGCAAAGGACATCTATAGTTTACTTTTAGTGTGGGGGACGCGGATGCACAAGAGGGAACCAGAGACTCACAACTTGTATTTGTACCTAAATATAGACATAAAACTCTAGTTATTAAAGATATTCATATGATTTGGTTTTATAATGATTAAAAAGCAATCAAAGTTAGCTGCTAAACAGTGATTTTTAATGAATGGAGCTGTCAAAGTTCAAATTTTCTTGTAATCATGGCTGTGTGTGTTATCTGGGTTTGCTTTGATATTACATTGTGAATACACACAGTGCTCTTCACCAGCCAACTCTCATGGTTCAGATTTTCCAATCATCTCATAAGCACTTGAATGCACCAAAAGATAACAGAGGTTCAGACTTCCTGTAAGCCTGGACCTTAAAATGCATAACCATGACATGATTACCTCTCAGAAGTAAACAGTACATGAAGATGTTTACTGTGAGAGAGTCCATCAGGTTGATTCTCAACTTTCAATACTGGAATGAGTAAACCAACAGCTGCATAGACACATTCAAGAATAACACTACACTACTACTGTTTGCTCCAGAAATGTTTGACAGTGATGTAAAGAATATGTGATTTGTTGGTTCTGTGTTTTTCAGCAGACTAGCTACAGTATGCTTTCCCTCCATAATAATATTAAAAGTTCAGAAGTTTGATCATATATGGAACTTGTTTTTAAAAACATCGCTGACAGAAGATGAATTTAGGTTGATGCAGACAGAAGATATTGTACAATTGTCTTCATTATTTATTTAACATTTTCATAATGCATCTCAAATTAAAATTTAAGTGGAAGAGAACACATGAGGGTAATTTCAAAGGAAATATGAGCAATCACCAGGATTACAAGCAGCCCAGCACCCGGAAAAATGCTGATTTAAATTTAAATTTATGCCATAAGGATCAACTTATATCTGAATCTATAAGTGCATATTACCTTCAAAGAGGAGATTTTAAGGAAAATCGCCAGTGTTTTCAGCAGCCAAACTAGTGTTGTGGCTCAAGGGATGGTGAAGAAGGTTGAGTCTATTGCTCAAATGTTTTGGATCAGAATGAAATATTGCTACCTGTGAATTTATGGATTGCCATGAAATTCGATACAGACAGCGGATAAATCCTCATGATGATACCTGAAGTCATCATCTAATGCCAGCAGCAGGTCGAAGTTTCCACTTGTCCATAAGATAAAACAAATGACAATAAGTCACATGCAAATGTGATTGTGTTACTATGTCAATGATAAGCTGAACCTATACAGCAGAGCCTGACAAAGTACAGCTGAGTCTGATGGATGTTTAGCTTAACCTGACAAATTAAAGCTCACACTGATGAAAACTGAAAATGTCTGAATATCTATGTAGAGCTAATCTGATACGCTCAGTGTGAAATAAGTATGTAATGTAATAATAGATGTCCACTAGACTAGGGGGTAGAGGATCTCCAAACCAGACAGATCACCATATAAAGGTATCATGTGTTAGCAAACATTTGTCTGTTTATTTGGAGTCTGGTCCAGTCATGTCCAAGTCTGATATTCACTTTCCTTTCAGCTCTACTTTGATCTGCACAGGATCCTGAGGGAAATATCTGGCTGTTAAAACGAATATTTTATCTTGTTTCTTCACAAGCTAACTGCTGACTTTGTTTGTTTACTATTTGGTGCTGGCCTACCATATGAGTAGATTTTTAAGTTTCAGTTGTTTGCTGAAAAAGGCTGCCTGCTGCGGCTGGAAACGGGCAATCAAAAGAATGGGCTAATATGGGCTAAAAAGCTGCGTAGAGCTGCAGTTGGTTGATCATTCTCTGGGTTCATCACTGCCAGTGACCCCTTAAACATTACACACAGTAATTTGAGTGATTGTTAAGAAGTCATTAAGAATGAATGCTTGAGACCGATGCAAGTTTAGTCCATATCACTGCGTTAGTGTGAAAGCAGTTTTTGTCTGATTTGTAAAGTTATCCAGGTATTCCTGTTTATTTTTCTGCACAGTCAGCATATTACAGCTAAATGTTTATGTAACAGGTTCCTATTGAGTAGACAAATTCCTTCTGGCAGCTATTTTGTATAACCAAGAAGACCTGATTCACACACTCTTACAGCCTCCAAATCTTTTTGGCAAACACATCTTTATTCACCAATTCAACCCTCCTACATATTGTTGATGTAAAAATAGTTTCACTATAATCACTTACCCTTAAAATAAACAGCATCAGTCTTGCACTTTCCCACAGGCTAAGTGAAAGAAACATGATACCATACAGCCTCCCACTTCAAGTTTGCCTGTGAACTCCTAGAAACAGAACCAAAGATTCAGATAGAAACCTCCCGGTTCAAGCTTCAGAGTTGTCATTGGTTGTTTCAGCTCTGGATGGGTGTGTCCACAGTCTGCTTTAGCTCATTAGAGCTGAACAAAGATAAGTGTTACCAGGGGTTACCAAGTAAGGCATTTGGATCCAGTGTGAGCATGCATGTTTTCTTTTAGAAACATGCAGGCTCTTTCACACCCACACAAACAGGCAGTCAGACACTCGGAAGAGTCATTTTGGGCAAAGCTGTTAAAGAAGATTTATTCAGACAGGTCCAAAAATTGACGCAAATATTTCCACCATGGAGATGCCTGGACAAGGATTGTGCAACAAGTCAAGGGGATCAGGGGTCTGTCTACTTGTCCTTTTAAAGATATTTTTAGAGAAATAGGACACTGTCAGAACAATTCGGACACAACGTAGACCATTCCTCTCTAGAAGAAGATACTGAGGTACCACTTTAAAAAAAACCTCATCACTCCTGAGTTCTTTGTATCTTTATTCAATGTAGCAATAATCATGTGTCTTTAAATCATCAGCTTGCTTTGGATGATGTTGAAACAAGTCTATTCATGTATTCGTCAGAGATGCTTCCAAGAAGTCAAAATGTTTCTTGGAGTTCATTGTGAGGCCACAAAAAAGGGAAAGCGTCCCCCCTACCGCCCGATCCACACATAAAAGCAAAGCGATAAATGGCTTTGTAATCAATAAAGCGCTCAATAATAGCAGCACTCGATAAGAACAGGAACTGAGCAAACGCTACCATAATTCTCAGACTGTCACAGACTGCTATCATAAATCTCAATCTCTGCAGACTTTCAATGCTGAAAAACAACAACTGAAACTTTTTGTCCTTTATGTATAACTTTATATATAAATGTTGTTCAAAAGTAAGACATTATTCCATTGTTTTGCAAGAATTCACATGGTGTTGCTGTATTCTGTTGTTTTACAGACTATGTAATCAGAGACAAAACAACAGTGACACACATTTATGTCAGCCTTGTTTTCGTGCAGCATAAAACAACAGACTGATACATAAACTGACAGACACACTAAGCCCCTACGGCACAATCCTCCATTCATTTTCACCTACATGCTATGAGTATTCTTAGACACAAGGGGGCGCCGCTCTCTGAATACCTCCTCTTTTTTTAGCATGTTTGGCCTGCAGACATGTTTGTGGTGTGTGGTGTGTTTTATCTGAGAAGTAGAGGAATCTCTCTGGATTAATTTAAGCAGATATTGAACCATCAGTGCTTTGAAAGCCGACAGTATGTATGTGTGTGTATGTGTGCATGCAGCGAGGGGAAGGAACACTGTTATGTTTTTGTAACATTCTTACATAACATCTGGCTGCTGTCCAGAATTTGTGTTTCCTGTCTGTTCTTCTCTGTTCTGGGGCTACTTGCATGTGTTTTAAGATCAGTGAAAGCCAGAGAGATCATGTCTGAACTTGTGTTGATGATCACTTTGTTTATGGTCAGTTCCTTACAAGAAACAGCTTTGCCTTTTTTAAAAAACGTACTAGTTTTTCATCCTCTCTGCTCTCTCTCTCTCTCTCTGTCTTAGGGTGTGGTTTGGACTGCATGTGATGTGATCCCCTCCCCTCCCTCTCTTCTTCTTTTCTTTTCCTACCACACACACACACTCCGTGAGTTGCTCTGCAGTCTAGATTCCTAAGCAGTGAGTCTATCAGACACACCCAGACTCGGCCAAACGTTGCCACAGCAAATCCACATCTGCCTTGTAACCTTCAGCTCTGCCAGTACAGTAACTCTTCCTGCAAAGATCTTGATGTAGGCCATCATGTCTGTTATCAAGCTGCAACATCCCTCGTCACAAAAGCCCGCCCAGGCCCACCCCAAAGTTTCCTTCAAGCTGACTTATGTTTTTTTCCTGGCAGCCAGTGAGGAGTGGGTGGGTCTCTGTGTGTCGGACTGTCCGATCTGACTGAGCATGCTCTGCTGGTTTGTGGGTGAGGAGGTGCCTGAGCAGTACAGGCTTGTTGTACAGCTTCCAAGAGGCGGAGCAGCGAGGTTTTCCACCGCTGGGTGTGTGTCAATACGGTATGTGTGTTTACATGTATGTGTGTGTATGTGCATGCGTGTGTGCTTGAGTGTGGACTGAAGTGTTTCCATAGCGGGGATCTGAGGTGAACCAGCCTGAAGAGAGTAGTATAGACAGCAGCATATATAGAGGATATACACCCACAGTCAAACTTATGGTATGTATCTGAGCTGTATTTCTCTTCATGCTCACTCTTTCGTTAATGTCTGTGTGTGGACGGGCTTCCTGTTTGACTGATACCTGTCAAATCACTTGGATGGCTTTGAGAACAGTTGTTACAGTCGGTGGTTTGGCAGATTATCTTTAATGAGTCAGCATTTTAACAGCAGTTCTCCGTGATGTGGCGTTTAGGTCGAGTTCGCTTCCATTTGTGTATTAAGTTATGGAAAGTTGGCAAAGGACTAAAAATGACTCTTTTACTTTAATTGCTATGTTTATGGACCCCGAGAGCTGTTGCCAAGGTAACAGTGACAGAGGATCCAAATAAAAAACAACTGTGTATGTATACTTATGTATTCGGTTCTATTAATACGCTGCATATGTCTTCAGGGTCTGACAATTACTCTTAATGTGGATTAAAAATCATCTTTAAACTAGTTCTTCTGTTAGTCAGGCTCTTTTGCTTATTGATGATTTTAAAAAAAAGCATATTGATAGAATATAGTACAAATACAACTAAATAAAGGTTCAGTGCTTCTTCTTTTTTCATCTGTGATTGAGAGCCAGCTGCCATTGCAGTACTCAGGATCCATAGTTGCATCTTTCTAACCTGCCAGGTTCTTTTAGTTTGAGGGCTGATTTAATTTAACAGAACAGTGAGAAATAACTGATATTGTGAGGGCAGTGTGATAAACTAAAAATATGTGCAATGTTTTTCTCTCTCAGCTGTTTATTGATAGCACAAAGACTGTGACTGTCTGTATTAGCCCAGATTTCACAGTAGATTTGACTTATGACCTCACTCTTGACTTTATCCAGCTGTCTTTTTTGTCTTGAAATCTTCCCTACAGCGATACTATTCCTCCTCTTTCAGTTCTGAACTGAAACAGCAGTCAGATAACTTTTCAGTCTCGCCTTGTAACACTGACTGCGGCTTCCGTCATTTCCACCTCTGAGCCAAGGTGATCCGCTTTATCACCACTGACCATTTAGACAAGTTGCCAGTGCTATTTTTAAGTCGTGGCAGCAGCTAACTAAGGGGCCATTTCCAGCCCTATTCACATGTGCATGTCTGTGGTTTGTTGGGTGGGGCCCAGGATTAGTCATCAGTTTTTAAAACATGCCCAAAACTACTGCTTTAATAGCTGTTATTGAGTAACGCCTGAGATATACTGCACTGTTTCTTCACTTCTGTCGGACACATACATGATGAATTCATGTACGTCATGCTGTTGGTTTGTATGATGCGTTGGCTGCCTCAGAGTGCATTCGGGTCAGACATGTAACAATGTGCATCTCTCAGAGTAAGACTGTTTCACAGTTTCCATCTGATGATTTGTCGAATTGAAAGAATGCCACTTTGAAATGGGTTCAAATGGCGCAATATCACCATTATCCACATTACCTCACTGCATCATCATTGGTTTTCCAGGCCATGTGCTAGAAACACTTCAGCCTTAAACTCATGTGTCTATTTTGGCCTCACTCTCTTGGGCTTCAGCCAGTGTTGGGCTCAGGTCTCCCAGAATGATCGTGATGTTTATCGCAGTTATCAGCTACGTCAGTGAGTGTTGTACTCACTGGTTACTGCTAAAGAAGCTAAAGCTCTCTTCCTCTGTCTATGTGCATGCACAGTGTGCGTGTGTGGGTGGGTATCATGCCTCTCCGCTCCATCAGAAAGGAGCGATCAGCATTTGTTTTTATTTATTTATAAAGCTTTTTTACAAAAACTCCCCTCCCTATCTTGGAATGCTGGTAGCCATTGTACAGGCTCACAGACACGGCTCACCCTGCAAGAACCATAAATTCCTACAGAGTCATTCATCTTTTATTGCTATTTGATTTTACTTGTGTCTGTATTTATTGTACATCTACTACCTTGGCACCATTGAAGATTTGGGTTATCCCTCAGTGAGTTTTCTGAGGTTTTAAATAAATAAAATGATGATGATGTATCATAGGCTACCACAGGAGATATGGTCAAACGCTAACCTGAGTGGCCTTAAACAGAGTTGGGTTTTGGTTCCAGTCTGCTTGACTTCTGAGCTTTTGTTGAACAGATGTTGCTGCTGCTTTGAAAGAATTTCCTCTCGTTGGTTTTTACATCGGCTGTTTACTGAATCTGGATTACTGTATCTACCTTTGTTGTAGTTTAAGCCGTGTTGCATTGTGGGTCTCTGAGAGCACCTGAACACACTTGAAACATATAGGTTATAGCGATAGCTAAACAGATACTGATTTTTTGAAGTCAATACTCATAGTGATATTTAAGAGTTTAATATCAACATGAGTATATCAGCCAATAGCCATTTTTTGTATGTATGTAATGCATGTAATGGAGACACTGTGTCTAAATTTCCTCAAACCTAATTTGGCATTTCTGCACTGCACATTTTCTTTTTTGCTTATTTATCAGGTGATATATACACAGAAAAATCTGCAATATATCTGCCTGGGTAATTTATTGGTCTAGCTGTGGTGTTCTAGCTTTACCTGTAATGGCCTTGTTTGAGAAGATGAGAGATGACTGTATGTGTTTGTGTGTGGATTCAAATGTATCGTTGTGTTTATATGTACTGTTGTTCAGTCTATATGTGCACTGATTGACAGGATCTCTGTTTGTCCATCAGCTGTGAACGTCTGTTTAACAGCCTTAATATTTCCCTTATGAAACAGATATATGGCAACTATCGGCCCCTTCCCCTGCCCAGACAAAATTTCAACCAGGTACAGCTGTGTGAAATTTCTACCATCTGCACCACTTTTATTTTGTCTATGTACACGGGCTGGACAAAATAACAGGAACACCTCACAACATAATTAAATCGATGAACTAACATCAGAAATATAGCATATAACATAAAGCCTCAAAAATGACTCTGCTGTTAAATAAACACCTCTTTAACAATCTTATCACAATTTAAGTACCAAGGTAGAAATTGCTGCAGTGTAAGGTGTTTCAGTTACTTTTTCCACCCCATGTATGGCCGTTGTTAGTTGCATGAGGAAAGTTCTGTAAAAATCTCGTATTAAGTTTAGCTTTTGTTCCTGTATGTGGTTTTACACACTTTCTCTCTTTGGTTTTTGTGAAAAGCTAAATATGACTCAGGGATTTTTCTGGTCAGTCAGTATCTAGTACTGTATTTGAAGCAAAATATGAGCCTCTCTTCATTTGAACAAAAGCATTATGTGTATTTATTAGGATTTACCAACTACAGCCACAATGACAGTTTGGTAGCACACCTATGACTAAGCCTCATGGTTATGACTACTTATCAGACCTCAATACTTTTTTAGATATGGACTTAAATGTGTCTGTATCCAAGTATTGAAAGTCGGTATTGCATGTCTGTCTGGTCAGATTTGTAGTGTTGTTTACTTATTCTGTGATCAGATAGTTGCATTTTTATTTAGGTGAAGTTCATGTGTGGCTGGAGACTATATTTAACATTTGTAGAATTATAAGGAGAAAATTTTATATCCCTCAAATTATCAAAAGTAACACTTTGAAATCAGTACCAAAAAGCAGGTATTGTATTGGCACAAGGAGTCACCTGCGTCAAAAACATAAGCATTAATCTCACTTAATGGTGCTTTGGATGAAAGCAGTGATTGGAATGGCATAACGTGTGAGGAATGTGTTTTTTAAAATCACCAGGAATGTGCTCTATTTGTGTGTGTGTGTGTGTGTGGATGGACAGCATGTTATCTGTAAGCACAGCGCAGCCTGCTCTACAGGAGGTGTGAGGAATGCAGGAATGCTGCTGTTGGGAGTCTCAGCAGACAGACAGCTTGCAAACAGTTTGGGTGGGTCTCAGGTGAGCACAGAGAGTTCAGTTTAGCCAGGTAGAAGTTCAACTGAAACTCAGGGACTAGGAGGAGATAATTAGTACTAAACGAAAACTGAGTTATATCGACAGCACTTTGCGTCTACAGTGATTGTTGTATGATTTGTAAGTTACAGTATAATTTTTTTGCTTTGAGCTGAAATGATGAATCGATCATTGGTGCTCACTAGGACAGAAAAATACCGTTAAGTATGCTGAAAGGTGCCCCCAGAGTACAGCAAACATGATAAAATGCCCTCTAAACTGCCAAAGGACAAAGGAGAAAACATACCAAAGTTCTGTGATCACTGTCTTAGTTATGGGTAAATCAGGATGAAATGCCCTGTAGAGTTCTTATATATGTGACATGCTGGAATGACGTGCCCTCATGGATGCCCTTTGTGGAAGAAAATGTGACAGTTCCCTGTAAAGTATTCCCACAAGATGTAATGCTGCACCCTATGCTGTTGTAATTGTTGGAGGTTCTGTATGGGTGCTCCTCTGGTGAAAAAAAATAGCAAAAGTGCCATTTAGGGTTCACCTAAGTGCAGAATTGGGTGCTCTTTCAACGAAAGAAAAAATATGGGGAAGTGCCCCTTCAGTAAAGAACATGAGAAACTGACCATTAGGAAAATAAAGCAGCCTTAAAACATGTTGTATAGCTGACATTATTCCATTCAGTTGATTTTGGTACAGAACATGTCACATCTCTTTAGATTGTTTGTGTCAGTACAGTCAAAGCTGTAACCTTCATCCTACTACAATTTGTGATGGAGGTCACATAGCAAGGTTTATTGCAATTAAGACAATTGTATGGAATACATTTTATTCATAATCATTAGAGTATTCTTTATCAAAATGCATTTACAACCCTTTAGCTTGGATTAACTTGCACTTGTAGAGAGGGAGATTAGCATTGGGTTACTTTATGATTACAGACTGAACATTGAACACAAAAAGTTTAAAAAATGTATCCTGTCATGAAATCTTGAAAAGAACCTCTTGAGTAACCCTAACAGACAAAACTCCTTAAAATAAATGCTACATTGCTGGTGATACTGCATCAGTCAACCGATCATCCTCCAAACTGAAGATGATCAAGACCCAGCTTAGAATCAGACACTTTCAGATCTTCTGCTGTCGTCCATTGAGAGGGACGTCCCAACTGACCATAACGAGGTCATTATCATTAACAAACTCATAGCCAAAAGATTTCTCCTTTGATTCCACCAATCTTTCTTCTCGCTTCCCTGACAAGATGCTTAAAACAGCTCATTCTCAAAATGTTAATAGTTCCATGTCTTTACTACAGATGTGTTTGGAAAAAAAAACATTTAAAACATTATCCATCCCCTGTATTTTATTACAGAGATGTTTGCAAAATAACGCAGAGGTGTTGTTTTCCTTATGTTCTGAGTCACTCTATAAAATGTTCATCTTAATTGGGGATGTAGCCTTTTTACCATTGTTGTTCTTTGATGGGGCCCACCGCCACTGTTCTTTGTCATATATGATAATTAACTGAGTATGTTGGACAAAACAATTCATTTTAAGATGCCAAACTCAGCTCTGGTGATATCACCTCTGATTTCAAGATACAGTACAGAGAAGTTACCTTTATGCTTCACTCTTTGGCATGTTTACTCATTGATCATTTTTATGATCATCTGATACTAACAACACACTGATCTATTGAGCTGTATAATCCCCTTCCTTTATGTTATACAGTCTATTGTTTCCCTTAATGGACAATGAATGAAATAAGCCGCCTGTTTGTTTGCCTGTTGGAGAGATATCTGGGCGGTTCACTGTGTGTGCTGCCTAACCTGTCATTGAAAACTGGAATCTGTCACACACATACACACACATACTGTAGACAAGCAATGAAGGCAGAGCTGGTGGTGAACTTGTGCAATGGTTTTGCTGTCAGACTGAGCCTCAAGGGGAGATTTTTCTTTGTGTATGGTGAAGCATGGTTTCAAAATAGGTCTCCTCACTGAAGGTTATGCAAATGCATGTGGTTGTTCATTTATGCAGTAAATTGTGGTATGTTTTGTCTGGTGTTTCATGTAAAAACTGATTACGCAGGACGGCGCTCATTTTATAATGTCTTGTCATGTATCTATCAATTTTTCCATTTGTTTGCAACTGATGCATCCAGGCTGACCGTGGCACTGTTCTCTATGCATGCATGTGTGCAGCTCTGTAAGAAGAAATACTTGCACTCTGACCTCTAGTAGAAGAGCAACTTATTGAATGTGTGTGAGGGGTCAAAGGGCAAAAAGCTATGTCACATTAGCTTGAGATTAGCAAAAAAGCACATTCCTGTAGGTCTCATCCTTCCATGCTTTTGGTTGAACATATTGTTTGTTGACTGCGCTCATATGACTAAAGGGATAAATGAGTCACCAAATCCTGTTGGCCAACTTCCTTTGATTTCAACTGGGACATGATAAACACAGGAGGACATGGTCTTAGAGAACTTTTTGGTTTGCCATGATGTGCATGCAGTGGTGGAAGAAGTATTCAGATACTTTACTTAAGCAAAAGTACTAGTACAACAATGTAAAAAAACTCCATTACAAGTAAAGTCCTGTAAGTATTATCAGCTTGATGTATTAAGGTATTGCAGTAAAAGTAGTGGTTTGGTCCCTCTGACTGATGTATTATTATATACGATTCATTAGATTTTTAATAGTGAAGCATCAGTGTGTAAGCAGCATGTTACTGTTGTTTCTTTAAATTTCTTTAAGTGGTTTTACCAAACCTCTGAACTACTTGAGTAGAAATTGTCTACAGTACCATAAACTAGAATGGAAACCATGGTCAGATTCTTTGTTGGGTTTATTTATTCTTTGATCAGATATTGCTAACTAATGACCTAAATCAGAAGTGAGCGATATTATGTATTATCCTGTATTTTATTTAGGAAGCAAATTTCCTCTACAACTGTTTGTATTAAGACAACAACACAGACATTTTGAAAAATACGCTTATTTGTTTTCTTAGATGAGAATATCGGTACCAGATGTCAGAGTGGTATCAATCTTCTAACTCTCTGCAAGAAAGCGAATAAATATTCCCCAAATATCAAATTATTCCTTCAAATGAAAACAAAAGCATCTTAAAAATGTGTACGTAAGCTATTGTCAAAAGTGCTGTTTTGGTATGGATGGTGAAATTCAGGTACTCTATATTAGCACCAGTATAAAAATGTGGGCAGTTTTTTATTTTTTGTTGCTGTTTTTACTTTGTTTTTACTATGGTGCCTCACATTTTGAAAAATAAAGTTATAAAAAAACCACCCAGGCCTAGTTCGATCATTTAGTGTCCCAATGTGGGACTTTTAAACCTTAGCACAATTCAGAACATGAAAATTTCCAACGTTAGCTTCATCATTTTGAAATCTTGGCTGACAGATATTTGTTTCATGTGCAAAGTCAATCTGTACAACACATCTGACTTATCATGCATACCACCCAGCATGCAGTATCACTCTACTTCCTTTTTTCAGTTATTGATTTTTTTTTTTGGTAACTTAGCAACAATTCATATTTACTGTAACCACAGGAGCAACATGACTTCTGCTGTAGCTGGGGGATGCCCTGACTGTTTGTGACCTCATTTCCTCCTCTGTGCCATATCCTCTGAACAGCATTACAACACTCTTATACTCAGTCAGTTAATATTAACATCATTTCTAAACAGAAAAATACGTCAAAGGAGAAAAACGGGAAGTAATATATGAGATGTCTCTTAGGTACTTTATTGATTTTGTTTGTTTTCAACAGTCTTCACACTCATTTCCCCTCTAAGCTGATCAGTTGTGGAAACTTTGAGGAATACTTTCAGCCTCACAGCTTCCCTACAGTTGACGCAAAGCAAGAATAAACACTGTATATGATTTAGATGCTCTAACTCGAGGTGGGTTGTGACCTTATTAGCACCAGTGTGTGAGGCAAGCACTGACAGTGTGGAGCTGCAATCATTTCATAATCACAGGTCCCAGATTGCAGAGATTCAGAGTGATGTAATTCACTATGTACTCTGTGTGACTCTCCTATTGTTCATTTCTCTGTTACCTTTCACTCACACACATCCATCCTGCCGGCTCAGTTTAACATACATGCAAAGCTGGCTTGACAGGTTAACTCACTCAGAGGCTTACAGGTACACAGAAATGGGATAATGATAATTTGTGAGCATATTTTTTTTGACACAGGACTCTGCAGCATTTGTCAAGAATACTTTGAAATTCATAATAAACACACAACACAGCGTAAAAACTGTAATCTGTGATTAAACGTTAGCATGTTTTACAGTGCAGTGATTGACAGCTTGTGTGTTTATTTCCAGAAAACCCCATGGCATTCTGCAACAAGTTGGAGAAACAGGCAATAGAGTAGTAATGTTCACTAACTGGCTGGGTCAGGTCTGACTTCACAATGAAACAACATCACACAATACATTGGGTTGGATGTGAAACTAACTGCGGTTTTCCTGACCTGGTGTCAGCCGGGTGGAGGCTCTCTGCTCTTTATTTACACTACCTGAAAGAACTGGGCTGGGCTCTGCAGTGTGCTGGGCTCCACCTGGAGACCGCTGCATACCTCAAAAACCCTGAGATGCAGGTACGACTGCCCTCGAAAAAGGAGTTTATTTAGTACATTGTTAGTGTATTTTAAAGTAAAAACACACTCTTTTCAGTCATCCTTCCATACAAGTGGACTCGAGCAGAGAGCGAGTAAATAGTGTTGTTGGGCTTGTGCTGTTCGTTTTAATCCCTCTATGAAGGGATCTACTGGATATTTATATTTTTTGAAGGTTGGCTTTCAAGCTGCAAAAAATACACATACATATACATGGAACATGTTGTCAGTGGCTCAGTGGTTAACACTGTCACCTCACAGTAGGGCTTTGGGTTTAATTGCCTGCCTGAATGAATACAGTGGTTCACATATGTGTCAAATTTAGGAGGTGCTGAAATCATATGTCGGTTCTTCTGGTTGAGGTAAAGAGAAAATACCATTTAAAAATGCAAATGCACTTTGGCTAGAAACAAATATTTGACCCAACAAAGGTTGCACATGTTAAGGGAAGTAACCATTGTCTGTCGAACAGCTGAGACGTCTCCATGCGTGAACTCAGACACTTAGGGCAGTGATTCATCACACATGACTATATATATATATATTTCATTTGCAAATTGACCTTTTTAGCAGGATGTGATCATCTGTGTATCTGAATGACTATGTGAAAGTCATTATTTCTAGTACACTGATGCTGTTTTGACAACCAGAATTGTCAAATTCATTAACGTTTCTCAATTCTAGCAGAGTATACCTTACAGATGGAAATATGAAATATATAATAACTGACCAATAATACACATACCGCTTTAAATGATGAAGTAGTATCATACAGTTAAACATTAGCTGTGGTATAGCTTTTGAAACTAAAAAGTAATAGACTAAATAGGTCACTTAGTAAAAGTATTCTGTCAGTATGCCTCTTCTCACTAAAGTACACTACAGTAAAATGTTTAATATTACTATATAAAAGTAATAATTTGTCATACTCAATAAATTTGCCACTGACTGATGTAACACAGCATATAGTTCAACTCAGGAAAACTCTTGAACTTGCTGCCCTGAACATCCAGAGCTGGTGAGGTCTTTCCTGAGTAAAATCCTGTATGCACATAAAGTAGCTACAGGAACTGAAATGTTATCAAGAGGAAATCTAATGCAAAAGATCACAGCACCGCTGACACCGTCTGACTGATAGTTGGTGTGTGAGGATATGAGGTCATCACTGTTATGTGTTCAAGTCCACTACCATGGAGGTCAAAGTCAGACCTCGTTGGGTCTCTTTGAAGACGAATGTGAATTATCTCTGCTTTAATTTTAAACCCTGTGACATCAGCTGAAGAGTAACTTGTGTATCTGCCATTCGTTCTCACTGTCGTCAGTTGCTAAGGCGACCACAGACAACAATAACACTCCGTCTTCTTGTTGTCTGCTGTCAAACAGTCACACCCTTCAGTCTGGCATGTAGTGCTTAAATCAACCACCTCAGACTGCTGTATGATGAATATATTTGAGCATATATTCGCATTTTGCGCCACTCCTTTACATTACTGTCTTTTTCTCCGTCTTTGTCTTTGTCACTGTCTCAAAAAATGAAGTTTTTCTTTGTGGTAACAGACATTAACAGCATATTTTCCTCTCGATCCAGAAATAAGTTGCATGGAATGTTTTGTTTTCCACAAATGTTGTTAAGTGAGATGTTGCTCTGTGTGAAAGTTGAAGTGATTATGATTTTTGTTGGATTTTTCACTACACATGTGTAACTTTTCTCTCTCTCTCTCTCTCTCTCTCTCTCTCTGTGTCTCTTTCTGTCTCTAGTCGCAGCCTAGCCAGGCCACACCCAAACCGGCGGCTCAGGTCTCCACTGCGAAGCCTGCACAGTTTGAGGTACTGTATCTATCAAACGTTCCACCTTCATACCCTTTAACCTCTTCTCTCTCATGTCACACACTCTGTTTGTGAACTTCCTCTGTTCAGTCAGTGAATTGTTGTCTGGCTGTTGTTCCTGACCCTCCTGTTATCTGGACTCTCTGTTGCATTGTCACTTCCTTTCCTACTCCAGCTCTCAATGTTTTTAATAGTTGCACCATTTTTAAGTCGAGTCAGGGAATAGGTTTAACTGTTGCCATCCGAACAGTAGCACGCAGAAAAGAAAACTTTCCTTTTCCTTCCATTCATGAACAAGAGACGTCACACCCAGTTTCTCAGTCAGTTGGAAACAGTTTAACCCCTTAATGGTGGTTTCAAACAATGGTCTCAGATCAAACTGATTGTCCTCTCGTGTTCAGTCTGATCTGTTGCTAGGTAGGATCTGTTTAGGTAATTTCCAGATGTCAAGATAGTTCAAAAATGTTTGTTTTGCAGAACTTCAGGAAGGGAACATGCTAAAGTAATTGACCAGTATGTTAACTGGTAATTGTGACTATTATGGATGTTTATTTTTAGGATCTGACTTCAACAAAGACTTTATAGGTATTTGGTATAATCTGTATTCTGTTTAACATTTATTTGAGACAATGACAGTTCAAAAAAAATGAAAGTTTATTTCTCTACAGCTCTGTTAGTGAAAGTATAAAAGTCTCTTAATGACTAATTTTTGGATTTGTGTTCAACCTCCTTTTGGCTCCATGACACAGGGAGTCCATTGCCTGATTGTCTTTCAGGAATATCCTCTTAAGGGCACGCTGTCATCGGGCCAGTCAGTGTTTGAACAGGACAAATGTGTTTTTTCTTGGCCTTCATCAACAGGGCTTATATGCCGCCTATTTTGGTGTCTGGCTTGTAGAGAAAGGCTTTGGTGGGATATTTGAACTTACCTTCAAACTAGTTGTGTGCAGAAAATAGGGGCAACAATAGTTGAAATAGTAATGAATCATAGAGTGAGAGAATGGCATGTTTTAAATGTACTAAGCTCATATTACACAGTCATTAATTACACTAGTTTACACTGTTATACTAGTGGAAAGCTTCCAAATTAAGGTGCAATTTAAATGCCATGAAAGAGCTTTTAAAAAAGTTTAACAACACTGTAAAGGAAGAAAGATCAAAATACTTCTCACATCTTACTGCTGCAACTCCTCACAACCCCAAGTTGCTATATAAGACCATTAACTCCCTTATCTACCACCCTCCCACATCCAGTGAAGTCTCTGCTGAGAGATGTGAGACATTTTGGTCCTTTTTTTGTCGATGAGGTTTCCAGCATTAGAGCCCAAATCATGGCATCTCTGTTAATTCTACAACACAGTGAGTTATATCAGATTTTTAATTCATTTAATGTAGTATCCCAGTCAGATTTACTGAGGATGATTAAGGGCATGAAATCTTCCTCCTCTCCTTTAGATGTTTTACCCACAAGATTTTAAGAGAGGTTTCTGCCTTTTTATCTTCAGATATTTTAACAATTTTTAACAAGTCTTTATCTTCAGGGGTTATTTTTAAATCAGCTGTTGTTCAACACCTACTGAGAAAATCAAACCTTGACACCAACAATCTTAATCATTTTAGACACATATCTAAATTACCCTTTCTTGCTAAAGTATTGGAGAAAGTGGCTTATTCTCAGCTCAGATCTTATATGAATGACCACTCACTCTTTGAAAAGTGTCAGTTCTGTTTGGAATTCATCATAATACAGAAACTGCACCTCTAAAAGTTTTAAATGACATTATGAATTCAGATGCTGGCTGTTGTACTGTTTTGGTGTTGTTAGACCTCTCTGCTGCATTTGAAACAGCTGATCATGGAATATCAATTGATTAATAGAAAACTGGGTAGGTGTGAGTGGGACTGCTCTAGACTGGTTTAAGTCTTAACTTGAGTGACAGAACCTTCTCTGTATCAGTTGGGAATGTCTCCTCTAGCTACGCAAATATCACATGCGGCGTCCCTCAAGGGTCTATTCTTGGCCCTTTGCCGTTACCACTGGGTCAAGTTATCCATAACTGCAATATTTCTTTCCATTTTTATGTGGACGATACACAAATCTATTTGTCCATAAATTCATCAGACCTCAAGAGGCCAGAAATCTGAGAGTAATCTTTGATTTGGACCTGAACAATTCTAAGCATTTTAACAATATCACCAAATCAGCTATCGGTCAAATCAGGAGTATTGCCAAGATTAGATCATTTCTTTCATTCAGTGATGCACAAACTCTCATTCATGCTCTTGTCTCCAGCCATCTGGATTACTGTAACTCATTATTTGCGGACTGCCCCAGAAATCCATCAACTGCCTCTAACTTGTACAAAATACCATAGCTAGGGTTCTTACAAGAACTCGAAAATATGAGCACATTTTCCCTGTTCTCGGCTCACTGCACTGGTTACCTGTGGTGTTCAAAATTGACTTTAAAATTTTATTGCTTGTTTTTAAATCACTGAGTGGCCTTGCCCTGTCTTACATTATCGACCTTCTCACTCTCGTAGTTTTCCTTTTTGTTTTATGCTTTTATTAATTTATTTATTCTTAAGATTTTTATTTGTTGACTTTTATCTTTGTTTCTTGATTGCATTGAACTTATTCTATTTGTTATTGCTCTGTGTATTTTCTGTTTTTATGTCTGTGAAGCACTTTTGTAAACTTGTTTTTAAAAAGTGCTATATAAATTAAGTTTATTATTATTATTATTATTATTATTATTATTATTATTATTATTATTATTATTATTATTATTATTATTATAATCATATATCATAAGTGACGCTTGTTAGCAGCTGATCTTGGTGCCCCATACCTGTTGCTCGGTTTTGCTATAGTGGGGAACAGCTGCCTGTGTTTCAGTAGCAGTGTGTATGAGCAGTGCAGTGTAGCACAGTGTTTCTGTGGTTCAGTATATGATATCGAACCACAGAAACCCATGACTATGTATGGAACATAATACAGGCAATCTTTTTCCAGATTGCATGACATAATGTTTGCATATTCAAAACCTCAGCCTAGCTATGCTCCCTTCCTTTTATTCTTAAACTTAAAGCGATACTTCAGCGAAGTATTGCACTTCCATAAAGTTGAAAGACTCACAGGACACAGATTAAAAAAGATGTAAAAATTTTCAAATATCAAAATTGAAGCAGCAAGGGCTGAGATACCTCGACTTTCAGTCCCTAGTATGAAGCAAGCTCCAAAAACCACTGGATCCAACATTTCCTATAATGCAGCCAATAGAATAATTTAATTAAACCCTGCCTGGTAACTGCCCCAAGTCTTTCAAACTTTAACCGATTAGTCAATTGACAAAACATTTATCGCCTTAATTGCTCTATTTTGATGCTTGATTCATCGCTTTGAGTAATTTTTTAAGAAAAAATGCCAAATTCTATGGTTCCAGCTTCTTAAATGTGGATATTTTCTGGTTTCTTTAGTCCTTTGTGATAGTAAACAACATCTTTGTGTTGGTTGGGACAGAACAAGACATTTGAGGTTGTATCTTAGGATTTGGGAAACAGTGATTGACCATTTTCTAACATTTTATAGACCAAACAAGAAATCGATTAATCAATAATAAAAATAATCGTTAGTTGCATCCCTAGATGACATCATCAGTAATTTTCTCCCCCATTACACAAGACATTATACTCTGTATATATACAGTAAACTGGCCAATTTATAAAAATACATCAGCAGTTGCCATGAGCACACATAAGGAATGTAAGCATCTAATGACCTGGTAATAAAGTTAGATGATGGACTTCTCCACACCTGGTGCATTTCAGACAGCACCATCAGGATCCACCATGGCTACAAAGCCTGGGGGGGTTGCCACAGCAACAGGCGGGGCCAGAGGAAGTGCTTCAGTTGGGACAGCTGGAAAACAGGCACCTAAAGCCAAACCAGAGGTAGATGAACTCTGGATCCCTAAGTACAATTGGAGGGTCTGTTGGATGTCTGATGTGACGTAACATGAATCACTGCTTCCTTCTTCTGGTCTCAACACGAAGCAGCCCTCATCTCTTCTTCACTGGCTTCATCTTGCAAAACATTTTTACCTCTCTCTGTGTGTGTTCTCTCTCTGACTCAGCCATCCACACACATGTTGACCTTTCACTTGCATCAGAAGCTGAGCATTTCCTGCGTCACATTAATGAACTCTCTTATCATCACGCTTGGGATGAATGTTCTTCACAAACTGTTTTTTGGGCTGACTTCATGAATAACTTTCTTTAAACACATGCTCCTTGGTTTGTAGACTAACACTACGCCGGCAGGTGCTACTGTTATTGACATGTCCTCCGCTGGGACTACTCATGTCGACATGACATCAGCTGGGGCGAGAGGCGGTACTAAAGAGATGTCCAAGGTAATGGTGTCATCATGACCAAAGCGCTGGTCAGTGCTTTTTCTTGCTTTAACCCGATTATCATATTAACTATGAATTCTGTGTTTTTACAGTACCTCTGAGCCTTTACCTGAAATTTTAGATTGATTTTCTACCAACAAGGCAGCTTTCAGGTACTGCTAAAAGGCTTTCTACAGCGTGTGCTGGTGGGAAACTCCAACATACATGATTTGTGTATCAGCTGTTCATCAACAGCCCTTTAAATAAAACCAGAAAATTCACGTGATCCTTCCCACAACATCCATGATGCTCCTATTGTTTATTGCTCATAGTCTTTTGGCAGCTGAGTCTCAAATTTTAGATATGAAGGCTTCCTAAATATGTGCTCGCTGCATTTCCATCACATATCTCCCACAAGTTAGATGCCTGAAGCCAGAAAATCATTCTGAAATGTTTGGAAAAAGGTCAGACTGTTTCAAATGCGTATACACTTGTGTCAAGTATATACATTTATAAATGGGCAAAAGCAAGAAAAAGCACCAGCATTTACACTGATCAAGGGTCAGATTAGTCTCAGTCCTGAATCTCAGAGAGCCTGAACTCAGCACATTGGAAACATGTATTTTTGCTTTAGTCAGACTACAGTGACAGATCTGACCAGAGATCATTGTACATTTTTTCCTACTTTTTTTTTCACTAACACTGAAAATGTTTTCCACGTCTCTTGTCAATATGTCTACTGGCTTCAGACATGCTATAAATCTTTCATCCTTGTGTTTTGGAGTAATCATTTGGCTACATGTTTGTAGACGACACCTGTCTCCCAAGTCAAAGCCTCAGCTACAGCTCCTTCTCCTGCTGCTGGAGCAGCTGCAGCTGCTGGTGCGACAGCGTCTGCAGCAGCAGGCACTGCTGCTGTGACCAAACCTAAAGAGTCACCCAAAGACACAGCCAAGGTAGACTCAACGTCTAGAGGCTTCTCACACCCTTCAGTGTCTCCACGACTCTCTCAAGGTTTACTTTTCAAGCCTTGCTTCAGCAGTTGCTTTCTTTCTTTCTTTCTGCAACACCTTTGAGTCGCAGAGTCCTATCACAGTCTTATATTTTGTCTTTACCTGAGAGCACTCAGATTCTTGCTTTGGAAATGGTTTGCTTTGGGAGTTTCTTTTAAAACAAGTCACTGCTTTGGCCTTGCCTTTTCTACTTTGGAGGTGACCAGATGTAATAACCAGAAGTATCAAGGACTTTTTGTTCTTAACTCAGCATGCCTACGCTTGTTGTTGTATTTGCGAATGGTGCACACCTGTCCACACCACACACACGTCAGAAATATGAGTCAGCCACAGAGATCAAATGCAAAGAGACACACAGTTTGTGGGCTTTTCTTTTTGTGCTTGTTTTATTACTCAGTACCTAGTGAAAGACTAATCACTGTCATCAAGTTGGTGGAGGCTTTCTTCTGCTGAACTCAGTTCCTGTCTGTCTTTCATTTATTTCTTTTGTTGACTTGTGTACAGTGGAACTGTGATTATACTCCACTTAAATTCTTCAAAAAATATCCACCATTTCTGACATGTACTCAGTCTATAATACATTCAAATTCATTGTATTTTAGAGTGCCACTGCCACTACAACAGTCAAAGCTGATGCACCTAAAGTTGATCCGGCCAAAACATCAAAGCCAGCTGCAGCAGCCAAGGCTGCAGCTGGAAAGGTGTCTGTACAGGGGAAGAAAGAAGAAGCTAAACCGACACAAACGAAGGTAGATGATCCTGAAACCAACAACGGTGGAGGCTGTCTGACACTTTTTGTCCTCTGTACTTCCTGTCTGTACAATATGGCCTCTCTAGCAGATGAATGGATACCATGTGCTACACTGAATATTTCTGTGGTGTTCTCTGTCCCTTCTCTGTGTTGAACTGAATAGAGCACTACTGTGCTCATGAGATGCCTTCAGGTCCTGCAAAGATTTTTCATTTGTGTAAAACTTTAGTGAAATGTCATGGGGTTTAAAATGATATGAAACTTCACATTTTGTTTTCTGTTCTTGTTCCTATCTTTCTATAATGAGGAAAAGTGTGGTTTGGCCTGGCACACAATTTACAATTTGATCAATTTGCAATCAATTAGTGTGGAAAATACCCAGTAACACTTTTCATAATGCCTCTTTTTAGTCATTTCCTTGATTAAAAGCACAATTACATGGAAATCATATCATATGAAAAAGCTTGTTGTGTTGCACGTTTCATGTCGTGGAGGCCTGTGTCCTGATTCTGGGTCTGGTTTGCAGGTGCAGGTGGAGGTTCCTCCCATAGAATCTAAAGGAGCCAAACAGGTAAAGACTCACTGTGCTCATGGGTTTGAAAAGCATGTCAGTGTGTTGCTTGCTCCAGTGTGCTGAGTTATGTTGCATGTGCAGGCAGCTGAGTTGGATCCATTTGACGCCCTCGCCAGCAGCTTACCATCAAATGATGCTGTCGCACCACCACAGCCCGTATACACTGGGCCAGAGGTCAAAGAGGTACATTATAACCACAGTGTGTGCATTTGTGTGTCTGTGTACAAAGTCTTTACACTTAAAACTGAGCAGGTGTGAGAATGCGCTGAGATGCAGCATGGCTCTGCTGTGAGTAACCGCGTGTTTTGCATGTGTCACAGCATGACATCACTTCCAAGAAGGGTCAAAAGTGTGGAGAAAGAGACAGCACGCTGCCTCCTGGCTACAGATTTGAAGATATGGTTAGTTCTCTCCAGGCTCCTTCACTTTATCACTTCTTTGGATTCACTCCTTAGCTTTGTCACAGTGCCAGCAGAGTATTATTTGTCTCATCTGACAATCTCACTGTCAGTAGGTTTAATATATTCCTATTTCTTCACTAGGATGTAGTTCCTATGAAAACTGTTCTCTCTGTGGATTATCCAGAGTAGGGGTAGTTTTAAAATATAATTTCTCAATGCTGTGAGTACCATGAGCAAGAGTCCATTCACCGTCATTATTTTGGGGTGGAGATAAACAGGGATGAGTGTTGAACCTGACTTCTTTTACACAAACTGAAATGCGTCTGTAGCATACCTGAAAGCTGGCATTGAATATTGAGTCAGATTCATCTTTCTTTTTTGCCAAATTCAGACTATTTTATTCAGGCAAAGTTCTGTTTAGATTTAGCATTTGTGAAGTTTGGCTTCTTGCAGAAAAATGTGTTATCTCTCAAAGTCAGTCTTAGAGACAGATATCTCAAAATCTGGACACATTAGCAGAAAATATGAAAATATGGGGTTTATTTTCCAATTGGGGTGAATTGAGTCTTTAAGGCAGTCATTTTTACCCCCAGAATTATTTCAGGATTTCATTTTCTTTTCTTACAAAACTGAATTAAATGAACTAAAATGAATTTGTATTTTCCAGCCTCCAGTTCCTGCAGGTGTTAAACCCAAGGACGTTCCTGTAAGTGAAACTTTTCCACAGATACAGTTCAGACAGAGAATTATACTCACTCTTTGTAATCTTTTTCTATCACATGTGTAAGCAAATGAGCACACCCTTACATTACACACAGGCACACACAGTATGATCTGCTGGTTCCTCTAGAGTGGGGAATGTTGCATTGCACTGGTGGGTGTTGTCTCCACCAACAGCACAGGACCCACCTTCCCTGCTGGAACTCGTTGACTCTTGTCTGACCAAACCCTAACACACACGTTTGCAAACCAGATAGACAAACGCACACACTGATACGTCTGTTATATACTTTGATATCAATATGTAGGTAACTATTTACTCACCCTCAACACACCCACATTTGCATCATAGCCTACTCCCTCTTTATCACGTCGTCTTGCAAGAGGCTTCTTTGGTTCTGTGTCTCACTACCTGTTTCCACCCAGATATTTACCTCCAGTGTGAGTTTTGTGCTTTTTACTTTTGATTTTTGTAATGTTTTTGCTAAATCAAATAAGTTCTATGTGTCAAATGCGTCTTTTTGAGAAGTTTATTGAAGATTTTTCTGTCGCCATGGAATGTGAAGGGTGTGTCTATTCTTTTCCTCCACTGTTGCTACATAGTCTGGTTTGCATTATTTTGCCCTTTTGTTCGCTTTTTGACTTGGTCATACATGCCCTCTAGTGGAGGCTGTTATGGAGCATAGCATGGAATAATTCTTCTTTAATCAGTCAGCTAAGATTATTCTGGGTTTTTGTTGAAAATCTGATCATGTCTCAGTGTTGCGTTTTTACCTCTGATCATGTGGTGATGATGCGTGCTTTGTTTTTCATCTCAGAAACCACTGAGCACAGACGAGGCCCTGGATTCCCTTTCAGCTGGTTTCATGACTTCAACAGCTCTAGCTGCACCCACGAAACAAGAGGTCAGACACTTGGCACTCAAAACTGTGCATGTTACACTTAGCTGCTAATTCATCCTCCACCTTTTCATCCCTTGTACCTTCTTGACAGTATATGTATACTGTTTCTTGTATAAATTGTAAGTGCTTTTCACAAAGTCCCATCTTTTTTCTAACATGTCATACATAGAAACATGCTGATAGCGTCACTGCCTCATCTGCTGGTCCCACTAACTTTGCACCACCTCCTGTAAAGGTACAGTAGGCGTTCACATCTCTGAGATATCATTATACTTATTTTAAGTTATAGATTTTTATAGTCTAATCTCATCTCTGTTGCAGAAAACTGACGTCCCTGCTGGAGTTCCCCACAAAACCGTGTGTCCTGTTCCTCCTGCTGATAAAAAAGCAAAGATGGAGAAAGTCTCAGATGATTTCTCTCTGGAGGCTGGGCTTCCCTCTGCTCCTCCCAAGGTATAGTAATCTCCTTTCCTAAATCATACATCAATTATACTCGTCATTTAATAACGCCTTTGTTATGCATGCGACTATGATGTGAAAAAACTTAAACATCATCTCTGTTGGCTGTTGCAGAAAGTAGTCCCCCCTGTGGCTGTGTGTCCTGCTCCTCCTGCTGATAAAAAAGCAAAGATGGACACCAAGCCCAAGAATAATGAGGTGAGAAACAGGAGATGGAGTGCAGTAATCCGATGCATTTCTTCCTGCTTTCATGCTTTTTTTGCACATGGGAGGAAGACTGTTGACAGATAGTAGATTATATACTTCCTCTCCTGTTCTCTCCTCAGGGTGACTTTATGTCTCTGGATGCTCTCAGTGCTCTTGGCGACACACTGGCAGCACCAGAACCAAAACCTGAACCCCCCAAACTCAGACCTGAAGACATTGTCTCGGTAAGAGCACAAACAGTCAGACTGGCTTGTCGTCACAGCCGTTGATGGCTTCTCTAGTAGACAATTCAGTAGATGTCCCCTCATTTCCTCTCAGAAACATTTATTGAAATATATCCTGCCAGACAATTCTTTATTTCCTTTTCATAGCATGACAAACTCAAGAAGGAGAAGGGAGTGCGTGTAGGAGAGAGGGAGGACGCACTTCCTCCAGAGTACAGGTTTAAAGAGGATGAACTCAAAAAACTGCCTGCTCCTAAACCTGAGGTGAGACTGCGACAAAGTCATTGTAAGGGTCTTAAAGAGTTACTGTGATATGAACAGAATAATAATTGCCGGATGTTGATATACAATATGTTTCCTTCCTCCCCTTCTCCTGCAGCCCACCATGGATACTGGTGAGGCTCTGGATATTTTGTCTGGAGACTTCATGACCTCCTCAGCAGCTCCTGCCGTCCAGGCTCCTGTTATCAAGTCCTCAGCTGCTGCTGCACAGGTACACTGGTGATCTGTTACTGGTAACAGCAGACACTGGGCAAATCTCCACTGATGTTGTAAAGCTTAAACGAATATGAATACATTCATATATTTATCATAGAACAGATAATTTACTGGAAACAGATATGACCACCAAATTGGGCTGGAATATTGTTGTATGATATGAGTTTTCCCACTGACCTGTCACCCCATTGACTCAGTTTTACCACAAACATCACACCACTTCTTCTCAATCATAACTCGGTTAAATCATAACACACTCAGTCTTTACAGTGGTGGCAAGATCTCTGATGTTCATCAAGGATAAACGTCCATAAATCTTTTAGGAAATCATAAAAAGGTGCTCCTTATAATTTCAGATCTTGGCTCATATTCATCACATTCAGGCGTTTCTTTAGTATCAAAGTAATCCAGACAGTTGTTGTCTGTACGAGGCGTAATTTTCTATGACCATGTGCATAGTTTTAAGTTCAATATTTAGACATTCAGCATGTTAAAACCTCAATAACTTCACAAGTCTTCATCAGATTTGTTGTGCAGTACAGGATAAAGCTTAACTGACATTATTTTTAACTCATGGTTCATATTGAAGCCTGGCACTTTGAGTAACTTGACAGTAGATTGGACTGAAGAGCTGAAGTAAGGGACTGACTCAAAGGTTCATGCAAAATGACCAGACATGATTCACAAAAACTTCAGATCAATGTAATTTCCAAATGGACCACCTCCCAGTATATACACAAGTGCTAGTTTTAAAGAAAAATCATGAATCATCTTGGCCCAAAGCAATTCTGACTTGAAATTTCACACTGTTAAAACTGAAACCCCATTCATCAACTTAAAGAGCTTTTACTTCAGTTTAAACTAACTTCTTTCTTTTTTTTGAAGGTGGGGTTCAAATACAAATCATGTTTTATTTGATTAATTCACGTACATGATTTAACATACACAAATGGCAGTATAAAACAATTTAACACCGAAAGTAAAGCTGTCTAGACAATTTCTAACAATTTCCAGTTGTAGGATCCACCCACCAGTTTAAATCTGAATACTGACTTTTTTGTGATGCAGATAAAAAACGCAGCTTTGTGTTACACACCTACAGTATTCATTCCAATATGAACTATTGATTGTTTGCAAGATATGACAGTACCTACACCAAATAATTACTAATATAAAAGCAATCATGGCAAATACTACTGTAAGGTATTTGAAAGAGATTTAAGCATAACTTTATGTATATATGGGATAACTTTACAGACTGCAACCCTTAATGTCATCTCTGTTGTTTGATGTAGAAAGTTGAATCCTCTGCAGTTCCTCCTGTGGCTGTGAGTCCTGCTCCTCTTACTGACAAGAAACCCAAGACTGATCAGGTGGGATACAGGAGATGTACAAATTTTTTGTTTTCATTTTTTGTCTCCCCTTTTTCCCCTCTCGTGTTTCTTGTCTGTCGTCTTTCGATAGGTTGTCTTGTGATCCTTCCATGTGGGATAAACATTTTATTCCAGTAATTAAACAATATACATGAATGACAGACCAGTAGAGCAAAAACTCAATCTCTTATTCTCTCATCAGGATGACTTTATGTCTCTGGATGCTCTCAGTGCTCTTGGCGACACATTGGCAGCACCAGAACCAAAACCTGAACCCCCCAAACTCAGACCTGAGGACATGGTCTCGGTAAGAGCACAAACAGTCACACTGTTGTCCTCACGCTTTCTCACAGCCTTTGATGTCTTCACCCTTGGAGTATTAAAAACTTCCCCACCAAACAGTTCCTTATTTCCTCTTCTTTTCCTTTTCATAGCATGACAAACTCAAGAAGGAGAAGGGAGTGCGTGTAGGAGAGAGGGAGGACTCACTTCCTCCAGAATACAGGTTTAAAGAGGACGAACTCAAAAAACTGCCTGCTCCTAAACCTGAGGTGAGATTGGGACAAAGTCACTGTAAGGGTCTTAAAGAATGACTGTGATAGAAACACAATAATAACTGAAGGATGTAGATATATAATATATTTCCCTCTTCCCCTTCTCCTGCAGCCCTCCATGGATACTGGTGAGGCTCTGGATATTTTGTCCGGAGACTTCATGACCTCCTCAGCAGCTCCTGCTGTCCAGGCTCCTGTTGTCAAGCCCTCAGCTCCTCCTGCACAGGTACACTGGTGATCTGTTACTGGTAACAGCAGACACAATCTACAGTGTAATGTACACATAAATCATCCTATCAGAACATGATAAAACAGTGATGGAAGCATTTGGTAGTTTTGCCTGCTACTTGTGTAACATGCACATTTTGTAGAAGAGAGCTTACATGGTCTAAGTGTAATGTTTGTCATTTCTTTCTTTCTCAATGTTATATTTAGTACAAGTTTCACTTTCTTGTTTGTTTTGTTGTATTTTTCTTCTTTACCTTCTTTTTTTCTCTTCTGTATCTTTTAACTATTTGCCTCAACAACAGCAAGTTTACATCACATCTTATTTGCTCTCCTCTCATTGAATATCCTTTCTATCCATCAGATTTTGTGGTAGCGATGTAGAGAAATAGAGTGGGCCTATGTCATTGAGTAATTATTAAAGGAATAATTTGACATTTTGGGAAATACACTCATTCACTTTCTTGCTGAGAGTTAGAGAGGACTCATATCTTTCTCATGTCTGTATGTTAATTTTGAAGCTAGAGCCAGGAGCTGATTAGCTTAGCTTAGCATAAAGACTGGAAGCAGATGGAAACAGCTAGCTAGTGCTTCACATGTTAATTAGTGAGCATTATAGGTGCTGATAGGTGGATTTTTTAAAAACCTTTTTACAGAGAAGGACTCATTGTTTGAACCTTGATTCCAAACTTTGTGCTAAGCTAAGCTAACCAAACCAGCTGTTGACTCTAGCTTAATATTCAGTCTACAAATATTCAAGTAGTATCAATCTTCTCATCGAATTCTGGGCAAGAATGCGACTATGTGTATTTTAATAGCAAGTGAAAACTACATGTTGAATCAAGATGTCCTAATTTATTGTTTTAATGCCATTACAACAACGTGTTCTCCCTGAAAGCTGTTGTCTGTGTTTTTCAGACTAAAGTAGAGGATTTGTCAGCTCTGGATTTTCTTTCTGGAGATTTTATGGCTCCAACTAAAGCTTCTGGAGTTCACGCAGCTGCCCCTCCGTCTACCAAGAAGACACCACAGGTAAAGCGTTTGCATGTCTGTGAACCGTTTTGTCCGTCGTGTGTGTCTGCTTACTGAGTTTATAGAATAAATGGAAATATTTTTTTGTTTGTATTCTCAACTGTCCTTGCATCCTCTATCATCATGTCTTTTTTCAGTCTACATGTCTCACAGTATGAACCTGTGTTTCTGCAGAAAATGGTTTGTCCTCTGGAGAGACCTAATACCATTGACGTCTTCTCTGCACCACCACAGCAAGCAAAACCCAAGACTGTGAGGATACAAAATGACTTTATCTTTATCTTAAATGTTTTATTTTTACTGTAAATATTAATGTTTGCCTATATCTGTATAACATGTTTTTTTAAATATAGGCCACTTACCCTTTCCTACTTATATCTTCTTTCACCTGTTTTCGAGACTAGCCTAAGCAGCTAAATGTTCTCTTTTCAGGGTGACCCTATGTCTCTGGATGCTCTCAGTGCTCTAGGCGACATGTTGGCAGCACCAGAACCAAAACCTGAACCCCCCAAACTCAGACCTGAGGACATGGTCTCGGTATGGGTCACTCATACACTAACACACACACTCACACATTCAGCGCCCACTCATCAGAAACCACATTATTGTTTTGCTGCATCTGCAACATTTTATCATGTGGCAAAAAAAATCAACATTCCATTTATATAAAATTCATTGATTTCATATAAAAAAAATTGCAATAAAGAAAAAAAATATTAAAATGCCTTATCAAATTATCTGAGAGAGCCAGAGAACTGGACAGTTTCCATGTGTTTGTGGTTTTGGTGTGGTCCATGTTTAGAAAAGTTTGTATGCACTTGTAGTAACTAATGTTCCCACAAGGTAATGTCTTTTTTTACTTTCCTTTTCATAGCATGACAAACTCAAGAAGGAGAAGGGTGTGCGTGTAGGAGAGAGGGAGGACACACTTCCTCCAGAATACAGGTTTAAAGAGGACGAACTCAAAAAACTGCCTGCTCCTAAACCTGAGGTGAGGTCTCATTTAGAGGGATGTAAAATACTGAGTCCACAGAGTAGACTCTTTTTTAAAATTGATATAAGCTGCTTTTTACTATCAGAGTGTGATTGTTCTGACAGAGATCAAAACACTATAAAGTCCCTCCTTAGAAAAGGATTTTTTACATTAAAAGACAACAAAATAGGTAATTATCCAGTGCAGAAGGGGCTCAACTGAAACCTTTCTGAGGCACTTTCGCAGTTTTGAAAAACATTATTTGCATTGAGGAGACAAAGAGCTCACACATATTTCACCTTAAAACACTGTCTGATAAATTTATCATAATCAGAGCACCACATAATTTTCTCTCCTCCCCTCCGCCTGCAGCCCTCCATGGATACTGGTGAGGCTCTGGATATTTTGTCTGGAGACTTCATGACCTCCTCATCTGCTCCTGCTGTACAGGCTCCTGCCGTCAAGCCCTCAGCTCCTCCTGCACAGGTACACTATGAAACTGTTCATGGTTACTGCAGCTGAAATAACACAATGTGATGCACAGATGTCTCTTTGCAATAGAAAAGTCCAACAGAAGCAGTAATAATGTAATTCACGGTGTGCACAGATTTGATACGTTTCATTGTGTCTCTCCCTCAGCTCTCTGCAGACTTTGCTCTGGATGCCTTGGCAGGAGATTTTGTCTCCTCAACTGCTGCCCCAGCAGTGAAGTCTGCTGCTTTTGTTCCCACAGAAACCGCCCCACATGTAAAGACACAATTATAACTGAAGCCTTTTTTAAGTACTTAAACTATCTACAATCCTGCTGAACATTTTGTCTGTGTGTGTGTGTTTGTGCTCAGCTGGCAGCAGATGCAGACAATGCCCTGGATGCTCTTTCAGACACTCTGAAGGATATCAATCCCACCCCTAAGCCCATCACCCCTGTTCCTGCCAAAGACATTGTCAAGGTAGCCAGCATGTCATGAAAAAAAGAAAGAAAGCAGAGAATATTTTCACTTTCAGAGTGATCATTAAAAAAAAACCTTTGTGTGTTTGCTGCAGGAGAAGAAGGCAGTTGAAGAGAGGCTGATTAAGATGGGAGACAGAGATGACTCACTGCCTCCAGAGTACAGACCCACCGAGGAAGATCGCAAGGTAACAGACGTCTACATTTTTACAATATGAATAACATTTGAGCTTAATTATTGCAACATGTGATAGACAGAGATGCTTACAGACCCTGTATGACTTTTGTTTGAGGATAACAGACCAAATTACTTTGATTAGTTAATTTCCATTCATATGACTTTGCTAAAAAAAGACGTTATTCTTTGTACCTGTTGTCAGTCCTGCTGGAGTGTTATTTGTTGCAAGTTTGTGCTACAACCAGTAAAATCTGTTTTAATGGAGAATTTGAGTTTTGGGAAGCAGCTGCTGTGAGCTTGAGTCACAGTGCAGGTGAATATTTTGTGGGAAACAAGAATATAATGGTAAATCCAGTTTTGAGTGTTTTTTTAATGCTGATACAACAATAAAACATTTTCAACTTGTCAAATGCAAAATGTAATAAAGAAAGAGGAAATTATTCTACATGTGAATAAGGATATGCAGGGTGTTAATCTTCCAGTCCTGGGCTAAAATACTATGTGAGGGTGTTGATTTTAATGTGAACTAGGACATACTTACCGTATTTACAGTATTTGCAGTATGTAGTAGTACAATGTTACCTTACTGGGTGTCTAATGTACGTCAATTTCATTTTCAAGAAAATGGCAGAAGCAAAGGCCAAAGCCGCCACAGCACCCAAGGAGGTGAGTCCCTCACACAATACAATGATGATGAAGTGACACATAGACACAACATGCAGACTGAGTTTGGTTTCCTGTCTTCTTCTGCCCTGTACAAGACTATGGATGATAATACTGCTTTGGACCTGCTGTCCAGTGATTTCTCTACTGATCCAAAGCCTGTTGCACCGGCCGCATCATCTGCAGCCTCAACAAAGCTGGAACCTCCTGTGCTGGACTCTGAACCCCTGAAGGTAGCAGAAAAACAAGTTAACTTAATGTCATAACAGCAAAAGCACAGGTGTAACTAATAATGATATTAACAGTTCTATATTACATTACCACCAAAAAACACTTCTAACAGATTTTCAATCATTAGAAGTGTGTGACAAGGCTGCATTCAACTTCAGCATTTTTGTTTTGGATGTTAGCTGAATTGTTATAGTTAAAAATTAAAATTGACCCAGAAGTAAATGGTATTAAAGTGTTCAATAGAGAAATTAAAATTTCACAACTAGCAGAAGATATGACAATCTTTCTTATAGATGAAAACCAAATTTCACAAACTTCAAAAATGACTTGATAGGTTATCCACTGCAAGTCCAGTAGTAAAAGGTCTGTTATGGTGGTTTTACACTTCATTTCCCAGAGATCACTTCAAACATGCCACCTTTACCAACACTGGAACAGTATGTCTAATGATTATCGTTCCTCTGTGATATCAGTGTTTGACAACTGCGAGTTAAACATTCATTTACAGTATTTAGAAATGAGCTGATAATGTCTGATAAGTTTGTTTATCATTTATTAATTAAATAAAACTATTTTTTTCTTTATCAGCCAATGGCTGGTCCTGTCTTGGACTCCATGGCTGGCACACTGCTCCCAGATGCCCCAGAATTCAAGTCTAAGGCAGACAAACCAAAGGTAAAAAGAAGATCTCTGTAAGATGAAGATGTATCATTGATCAAATAAAAGAGTAACTGAAGAATGATCTGAATCTAAATCTTTGTAGAGCCTGGCATCTAATGGTAAAAACCTTCTTCTGATTAATGACGAGTAAGGTTACTGATGTTACATAGTTTGTTTTGACTGTTACATGGCGCCCTCTGTAGGTTGTTTACTAGGACTCACTGTATCAGAGGTTACCCCCTCACTCAGTGAGTTGTTCAGCCTAACCTAGGTGTCACCTTTGTTACAGGGCAAGAGCAAGTCAAAGTCAAAGTCTAAAGTAAGCAAACTGCCTGCTGCATGAAGACTGTAATTATGTTGGACGTGAACTATAATGGACAAAATTAATCTGTGTGCTTATAATTGAAACCAAAACAATCTCTATCAGTGGAGCTTGTCTGCTCCTGGTGTCGGCACACAGCTGCATGTGATGCATGTTCATTTCCCCAAATAATTAGATGACATCTGTATAATTATTGCATGCAGAAGTCCTGCTTTTTCTTCCTTTTATATATATATATACTTTTTTTTTAACATTAACCTTGTGTTACAGAAACATCATTCAGATGAACCGTCTGCCACTGATGAGCTGTCTGCTCAGCTAAGCTCAGACGTGGTGCCAACATCCACAAAGCGGGGAGGCAAGAGCTAGACCACTTGGTAAAGTTTGCTATCATCTTTTACACAATTTGACCTGATAAAAAATGCAGCAAACGTTGTCACCTTCCCACTGACCGTTGAATGTGTCTCATGTTGCAGGTTGTCAATGCAGTTTGTCCTCCGGAGGCCAGAGGAATGCTCCAGTGAGGGAGCTGGTCTCTGGATAATGATTCTATTTTTCTAAATCATCAAGAATGTATACTGACTGGATGAAAGACAAACCTAGACGTACCCATAACACTTGCTCATCATGCACACACACACACACACACACAACAGCTCTGCGTGCAGCGCCTTACTTGCTCGGTTTCACATGTAGTCAAAGACGAGAAGCTTTTGCTTTCTGTCTTTAGAGAGAATAAAAAGAGAGACAAAGATGGAGATAAAGAACGAGTGATGAACAGACAAAAAAAGAGGGAAAATGTATGAAGAGAGAAGAGTTTAAGACAAGTGATAATCATTTTTGTTTTGCTGGTTGGTGTGTTGAGCAAGTTGAGGAAAGGAAGGCGTTGCCCGTCAGAGTCCTGCATGTGCATCTCAGCTGACAGTTTCTATTTTTCCAACGATACACTAATGTCACAACGCACCCGTCGTCTCAGCCTGGTGGAGTTGTGATGTTGCCATAATATGGTTGTAGAAGTGGTGACTGTCAGCTGGTGTGGGAGCTGTACAGAGTGGGTATATAGTATCGGGATGTTTGTGCAATCTTGATGTACACAGAGAAGCCAAGTTTTCTATCATGATGTGGTCACATGCCATTAAGACACTAGTGTACAGCTTAGTTTGCTTATATTTTGGAGAATTCATAGTTTACATTTTAAAATATGTGGAGGATTTTCAGGAGGTGTTCTGCTTAATTCTGTATCCAAGAGCTTCTTGCAAATGCCATTTTACTTTGTGTAGAGAGATATCCGTCAAGAGGAGGGTCTTTTTTATGTATTTGGCCTTGTAAGAAAAAAAAAATACTGGTGTCTAGAAGTGCACTTAGTGAGCAAAGGTGGTTATTACCTTTGTTTGTATACTGTAAAAAAAGATTTTTGCTCTATATAAGACAACACTGTATAATTTACAAAGGGCTTTTGCTTTTAACTGTAAAGTCAAAAATCAAAACTTTCCCCAAGTTTTTTTTTTTTCATGACAAAAGTTTTGTGTGGGTGTGAGTCAAAAGATATGAGAGATATTTTACATGTGGGAAAACTAATTAAATAAAAAAAATGTAAAAATTGGATTGTTGTAGCTGCTGTATCGTATGTAGAGTCTGGTTTTTACATGACTTTCTCTCTGTACGATTAGTGTCCAAAATAAGGAACAAAAACAACCTTTATATGCAGACCTATGAGAAGTACTGCAGGAAAAAATCATTAAACAGTGTTTCCTGAAAGCTGAAGGGGGAATTTATAAGAACAGAAACTGTATTTTAAGATCTTCTTGTTTCTCCTGACTTAAGTGGTATTTCACTCAACAGCCCACTTCCCTTTTACTCGCAGGGCTTAGAACAAAACAAATGTGCTCAGACGTAATGTAAAAATTGTGCCAACACCCTGAATGACTGATGGGGTTGCAAATGATTGAGTTTTATACATTCTATTAATAAAATAAAATAAGGAACATAAATAAAGACAAATACAATTCACTGCCGCCAAGAAAAAGTGATTGTCTGAGTGATATTTTATTTTATACAATATCTCAATCAAAAAAATCAGACATTGGATGAGATACAACAAATGCAAACAATAAAAATACTTGTTGATATTGTGGGGTTTTTGTTGTTGTTTTTCTGGTACTTTGAGACCACAGAATTTGAATCACCAGAAATCTTATTTTTCAGAACAAAAACTAAACAAAAGCTTGGCTAAAAAAGTCTTCACAGAATAGGCAATGCTGAAAAAAAAAACCCAGCAAAAAATCAGCTCTTAAAAGAATACACTAAAAGAATAAGAATAAATGAAAATAAAATCTATACAAAAATAAAATGATTTATGTGCAATTTTTGCTTCATTAAATTCACATAAATTAGGGTTCTAAATTCAAATATTCTCAGGACTTAAGTGGTTTCTATTATCCACATTCATGGTGATTGGATCACTCAACATTTTATATCATACAATTTCATTAAAGTTTAGTAAAAAGTTAATCTGAATGTATATAAACAGCACAAATAGCGCATTGCTGTCAGCCGTCAAACCACAATGCAGTTAAAACAAGATGCAAAGAAATTATTTACCAAGAATTTGTCATTAAACTCAACATAAGATGAAAAATTATTTCTATAGCAAGAAAACAACGCTGTAAAATAGCATGGTCCGTGAAATTGCATGTATATTAAACATGTCTGTTGGTCATCATTTGTTTTTCAGGAGCCACCGTCCGAGGCCTATATGAGATAAACAAGTAAAAGTATTTTAAAAATAATAATAATAAGCAGCTTATTTGAGTGACTCAATTCAGTGGAATCAGAAAAGGAAACACAGCATGTAGCTACCATGTAAAATTTATTTTATCAGCCTGTAATTCCCTAATAATTTTCTAGCAGGAGTACTGGAAGGAACTTCTTAATATGGCAATAATTACAGAGAAAATAGAGACAAAGCTCTGACAGTCACTGAAGTCAGAGTTTAGTTAGTTAGCCGGTTTATGAGCAGTTGTTGATTTTCAGAGCAATTTACTTTGATGAAGCTTTATTTAATTAAAACTTAAAACTTATCCAACTCAATTCATAAATATGAAAAAAACTGAATAATTACAAAAATTCAGATTTACTTTTGTTAGATGTCTGAGGTGGGGTGGGGGCTTGATGGGGGGAATAAGGACCTCAGTATTTAAAATTTTGGCTACGACCCTAAATGGAAAGACAATATTAGATAAAAAAAGACAATAAGAAAAAAAAACTTACTTTCTTTTGTAATGGTGTGGGCATCTCCGTGTCCTTATTCCTACAGCAAATCAAAAGTTAAACACATTGCAAACTATTACATATGAAAGCAAAGTCATCCAAGTAAAATCAAGAAAAGCAGAAAAATGGACTGAAAATTTCTGAGGAAATTTTGTAGAATTTAAAATAACAAAATAACAGAGATTTATTGGCTGCATATTAAATGTAAGGCTGCTCTTCTAGGTTTAAGATATCAGATGTGAACTTACGATTGCAGTACACGCTGATGATGATGAGGAGCAGAAGAAGAAGGCCACAGCTGCCAGCTAGTGGGCCCAATATGATTGGAGAACATATCTCGGAAAGACTGGTTTCCACTACTAAACATGCAAAGACAAATTACCACCCACAGCATCTATCAGCTGATAATACTACACATGTTTGTAATCTAGGATTACACAGTCAGAAATGTTCATGTTTTTAACATTTACCTTTCTTATTTTTACCGTTACAAGCACACGGTGTGGTGGTCGTGAGTTGTTTGGTGGTGGTGGTCGGCGGTGCTTTGGTCGCGACTGCAGTTTTTTCTAAAGAAGTGTGAAGTGTTACTGAAAAGCGTTAATCAAATGACGATTAGTACACATTTATAGGACAAAACTCACCTCCCTGCAGTCGGGTTACTTGGCCAAATATCAATCTGTTACTTTTAAAGGCCGCACAGGTGTAAGTGCCGCTGTCTTTAATTTTGTTGAATGACTTCAGCGTTATGGTATTCGAGCCAATCTTTGAGTAAGTGAAGTTGGAAGAGGGCTCTGTCTTCTGCATGCCATTGGTGAAAGATCCAATGAATTCCATGTGAGATGTGTCCAGCATCCGATACCAGATGACGATGCTCTGTCCCGCGTTAGGATCACACTTAATGTTAGCCGGTACCCCTTCTTTTAATGTTTGGACTTCATCAGCTGTTGAGCTCATTTCTGAAAGTTGTGATAAAATGGGAAAAGTATCATTCACCTGGAAACAGACCATGGGACACTTAAAAACTGCCACACAACACTTAAAAGACTTTTTTTTTTAAATCAAATTTACAATGAACTTACTTTGACAAAACACCAGAACCACTAGAACACGAATCCACTTTTGGTCCATTTTAATCTTGCACACGACAATAAGCTGCTGAACACGTCTTCGTGCTGTTTGTCGGAGCCTGCTATAGGAGATCATTCAAAGAGATATCAAACCACGCCCCAGCTGTAACCTTCTTCTCGGCTGTATCAAATGGGATCCATGCAGCGGAGTGTTGCAGAGACCTACTGCAGCACGGTCGTGATCTGCAACTTTTTTGAAGTGGAGCCCACCGATCTGCACATCACTTTGCCTCTGGTTTGAAGCATCGAACAGCGCGACCTGTAACAAAACACACAACAAATGCTGAGGTGCAGTGTGTAGGCTGAAAAGGATGGAGTGGGAAGTGTAAAACTGAGCAGCCCACAAAAACTACACTGTTCTGCAAAAATCAAATGGTAAACTTCTGATGACGTTATTTGACTTCTTTGAAGCATCAACATGAATTTGTCTTCATAAACAACAGTTGGCAAACACTTTGGCAAAAAAATCTGTCTGGCTAACCTGTCCTGTGTGAGACATTCACTTCCTGCCAGCTACAGCTATACTGCTCTGTTGCTGACTTTGACCTTGACCTTCTTCCTAAATGTTGTTGTAACACAGAAGATCAGTTAAACTTCCAGTGGATTCCAAAAATGAGATTTTGTTGATTTTACCGGTGAAATTGCTTCTTGGTGCAACAAATCTGACTGAGTTTAAAGTGAAATAAGAAATAATCATAATGACAATATTAACTAAATATCAGTAATAGATAAATAAAACAATGTGATATATTGAAAAAAATGTCCATGTGTAAACATGCATTGATTTCATATAGGCTACTGTCTGCAGGAAGTCATGAACAGTTTACAGTAAGAGCTGCCTGCTGTTGGTGTGGTTTCATTGTTCAGAAGACAAAGGCAGAGTGGAGTATAAGACATCAGGAAATGGTCTACACCTGAGTAGCTTGAGCCTATTTATAGTGAGGTTTCTAATCTTTCTTTTCTGTCCAGGCCTCTCTACCTTCTAGCTCTGAGTTTTGTCTTCCACTCATCCACACAGTTTATGATCCAATTTAACAAACGTATTACTCAATTCTAGCTTACTGATGATACATGTTTTGTGTGACTTTTTGTCACTTACTTTGGGCCAGGTTGTGCTCAAAATATTTGGCTTTACAGAATGTAACACGTAAATGTGTGTAAAGTAGTAAATCATTAAGAGAATAGTTGCTGATTATATCATTCCGATAGACATCATTGAAATAAACCTGTCAAGTTGTGGCAGTAGCTCAAATGATTTAAAGCATGGCCATAATACATCTGTTTTGCGCAGCTAACCACACCCAACACCCAATATAACATTGCATTATCGTACAGTCGTTCATCACTGCAGCAACATAAAAACTGTAACCACTAGATGGCAGCAAAAGCAGGATTAATAGCCTTTGTCATTGTTTAATAGTGAATCACTGACTCATGAGCCACCAAACTGCTGCTGCTCTACTCTCTTTAGTGTGGTGCTTAACCAGCTACTAAAGTGTGAAGTGGAAACTTTATACTCTGATGACATCGCCAGGGTTGTTTTCTCAGAAAAGCTGCCTCCAGAGCCACAGAAGACATTATACGACTGTCTTCACAGGCTGTGTAGTACTCCTCATGATGAGGGAGCTGGACCTTGTGTAAAATCGATGAAATGGTAGATAACCTGGATAACAGTCACATAAGTCAGGTTTCCATCCAAATGGATTCAGAAAATCAATAAAAGAAAATGTGAATTAATGTGTGTTTCCATCCACTCCTGCTGTGTGAATATTAATAGTCGAGTGCATGTAAAAAAACAGTCGGCAGTGATTGAATGCTCTAAACCACAAAAAGAAGAAGATGGCACAACGCAATGATGCAATCAAGAGAGCGACAGTCAAAGCTGAAGTGATAGAAACCAAGCCTCAAGGAAAAGCACTGGGCTTTGACGCCAATTTGACGTAGTGGCCAAACTATGGAATTACAACTCCAGGTCCGAGAGGGGCCCAAAAGGCATTTTTCCCACACAATCATGGGAAAAGGGATGGTTGTAAAACAGTGGACATATTTTTTTGAGCGTCACAACCTCTGCAAAATGACTCATTTCACTATCAGAATTTGATTCATTTGGTCTGATCACATTTCAAAAGTCCGGAAGAGCTGCACAATTTAATCATTTTATCCCCATTCAAGTTTACAGGAGGGCTAAACCAGAAGTTAGCTGTCTCAGCCAGTAGAAGTTTCTAGTGAGCATGTTCTATGAGCGCTGGGGCCCTCAGAGTGTGCGCAGTTTGTTTTCATACAGGTAATTTCTTTACAGCAGGAAGTGGGTTTTTTGGCTTCACATGCCACTGAGCAACTTTCATAGGAATGAATGGGGCAATGGGCCTGCATCCGACGCTGTATCCAATTCTCTTGATAAATCCATGATGGAAACAAGACACAAATCCTGGTGATAGAGAGCATGATGGACAGTGGACATAGAGAGAACAGCTAACATCACAGCTTCTTGCTTTTGGGAGCGTTTTGATAACAGCACTGTGTCCCGTTATGCTGCCCAGAGATCTCAGGAACATTTAAATCACATGCTTCCTCTACATTATCATTTTTTTTGCAAAATTTGTTTCTGTTGCACTTTGTCGTATTTCGCTTTTATTGATACATCAAATTTTCCATCTCATCCAAGCGTAAAACTTTTTTTTTTTTTTTTTTTTTTTGGAATATTTTGTCTTTTTTTCGAATTTCCAGCGTTTCCACTCATGTTTTTTCATACACAAATTGAAAAAGTGCATAAAGAAGGGTGCATAGAAATCCTATAGCAATATTAAAGGTGTCTAGTAAATGCTTAAAAAACTGCTATGAAGCAGTTTTTTAAATAGTGGGTCCCTGTTTTGTTTGTCCCATGCATGGGTCACAATATTTTGGTAAGTTCAATGTTACTTGATTACTATACCTGCCCTATTAGCACAATTTAGCCAAAGTAGCTAATGTTAGCCCAAGTCTGCACTGCTAGGTGTTTCCAGTAAGCTGGTGTTCGCTTCAGTCTGAGGTAGTGGGGAGTGTTTCCAGAGTGTGAAAGGCAACACCCTGCACTCCTTATTTTAAAGGTCCTGGCTCCAAAGGGAAAAGATGGCGCTGATCATAAGCAGCAACTCTTGGCTTCAAACCGGCTCCAATGCAAACCAATGGGTGACGTCATACATCGCTATGTCCATCTTTATATACAGCCTATGAACAATACACAATCCTACCACTGGTTTCACACTATTTCATTAGTGTGGAAGTGGCGGTAATGCACCAAGATATGCAGCAGTGCTCTAATAAAGGCAGGAAGGAAGATGACTGCTAGCAAGTAAAGATTTATATACAAAATGCAGAATTCTAAAAGTTCAAAAAATGTGGAAATGCATTCAACACATTTGTTACACCTGAAGCGTACACAAAATGCGCTTGGTGAGAGATTCTGAATGTAAATTCCACAGGTCACTTTTAAGTCTCCTACGAGAAAAGAAACAGAAACATAAAACCCAAACTGTCAATTGCAATCCTGCCTGAGTGATTAGAGATTAGAACCTGAACAACCCTACAGTGTAGCTCAGTGATTGAACTGGTATGTAATCTATTAGCACAACTAATAGGGATGATGACCAAAACCAGGTTTTAAAACAGAATTTCACATGATCAACAAAGACACACACTGTAGCTTCTAAACAAATCAAGCTTTGTCTCACCTGCCCCACAGAGAGGCCTGTCAATGAAACATTAATAATTCTCATGTGAAAGTTGCTCTAACACTAAGTAAGTGAAACTCCCTTCAGATCAACTGAGAAGAGCGACAGCAGCTATGGCACAACTCAAGACTTGTCCTATTTCCTGTTCAGTGATGGAAAGTAGATGCACCGATTTGGTAATGGGCAACAAATGCTGACATTTTGCTCTGTTGTGGGCGTTTTGTTTGTTCCATGGGTGGGTGGCAAGAGACCGAGAGAAACTAACAGAAAGAAAGAGACAATATTGTGTTGCATTAAGTTGTGCTGCTCAGCATTTTCTTTACCCTGTCACATTATTACTTCAAAATTCAGATGCTAATTATTAACTTAACTTCGTTTTTTGTTTTCCATGAATTACTTTGACATTTATTTCAAATGAAACCATGATGGAAACCATGTCAGTTTCAGGTTTTGCATCGTTTTCAGTAAGCAGGGGATTCTGTTGATACTTCTTTGATAGAGGGGAGACCCAGTCAAAACGGTCTCAGTTAGCCCACTTCACCTTTCCATCCCTCTGTTTCAGGGTTGAGTCACTCACAAACACACCTGCATGGGCTTCCCTATCTTAGTCACACAGGGGGTCTCCAACCTGAAACTTACATTTGTGTGTTGGTGTGTGTGGATGTATGTAGTGAGTGATCAGGGGAAGCCAGTGAGAAAGAGAGAACCCTGTGCAGCAATACTGCGTAGCTTGACATTAAAATAGGAGACATCCTTCCATTCTGAAAATAGCAGCTTGCTTAATACTAGTAAATCAACATTAATACCAGTTGCTTGTTCACTAGTTCATCAGTTTGGCTCAACTGTGACTGTTCTGTTGCTGAACTGGCAGTTTTAGGCATTATGGGGCATCAAGTTGTGAAAAGGAAACCGAGAGCATCAAGAGAAGTAAGTAGAAACGGAGAGCTTGGAAATTGAGGAATTGAGCACATCATAATCTCTTATGTTACCAAGACTTCCTGTTAGGATGCTACTGTATATGTCTGGTCTTGGGCAAATAACATCTACAATAAAATTTGCTTGAATTGGCTTTTGCCAAGAATGTTGAAATTAAGTCGACAAATGTGTCTAATTGGGAATTTTATGTTTAATGGACAAAATGTGACATCGTACAGGTGAAGAAGCTGAATTTACTCTAATTCACAGTATACAGTACACAGTATAGGGTACACATCCAGTGGACTCTCTTGTTCTGTTTATGATAGTGATTGTTAAATTATATAATGTGTGACAAATTTGACCTATAAATTTACTGTATCCTGTGACAACTGATCCTGTAAAGCACAATCTGATATATTACACAATATGTTTTCTGCAGGATTTCATCACAAATGGCCCAGTGTCGTGGTATTTGTATGGTTCAACATTGTTGCTTTACATTCACATATTTAAAATCAAACATTTTTACCATTCAGGGCTGTCTTAATATTATGCTGTTGTGTTTTCGCGTTGCATTATTTAAACGTTATGGCTTTAAATAATGTGAGACACAAGAGAACGAATATACAGAATGCTGTATGTCTTTAATATGTATTATTTATACTCATTAACATGTGTTTACTATCTTGCAAAAAAAGCAGAGACATTAGTCTTTTTCAATATGAAGTTCCTCATTTCACATGTAAACTGTATATTATCTCATATGTGATACCTTTTTTTTTTTTTAATTTTGCAGTAATGTAGTTACTGTACATGATATTCTGTTTCGGTTCAACATCTGCTCCTCTGTTGGTTATGTTTCTGTTTCTCAGATGAACAGACTGAATTCAGTTTAAGTTAAAAGTAAAAATATTTTCTGTGAAAACTTAACACCTTCATGTACAATTTATGGTTAACATCAACAAGAAATCTAATTAGAGTAGGGCGTATTCATTTGTTAAAATTAAAATTGTTAAACTCTCAAACACTAAGATAACTATGCTTTAATGTTTCTCTCTGAAGCTTTACATTTTTAACTGATAATTTATTTACACTTTGATAATATTAAACATACTGCAGATAGTAACAATATAAATTACATGTCATTTTGTGATATATATTTATCAGAAGATAGTGCAGGATACAACACACACAAATGGTTAGCAAAATATTGTGTATAGTTTATATATATAGTCTTTGCATGTATTTCATTCTTACCTTGCTGATTTAATCATAAACATCTCTATTTGTCATCAGAAAATAGCAGAAATCAATCAACACACGATCTACAAGTCTACTGCTGCTACCTGCATTCATTCATATTTCCTGGAACTGATGAATGTGAATAGATTATTTCCTCAAATGCTAAAACAAGATGATGATAAACATTCAAGAGAAAACTAAAGCCAGCTAATACAACAGCCTTAAAATAAATCCTACCTTCATGATGCTCAGTTCTGTGTTGAACTGAGAAGTGAGTTGATTCAACTTTGTGGTCATTGCGGAGACTGTAGTTCATGCTGCTGTTGAACCTGTACTGCATTATACTGAGAGATATTTCTAATATTTTGTCCAACTGATTTATATCAATAGAGGTAGCTGTATCTAACTAAGTGTGGTCTAATTTGTTTTTGTATGTATGTGGTATAAAATAAAGGCTGTGGCTTTAAAAATGAAAATAGTGTTGATACAGCATACACACACACACACACACACACACACATACTGTATATGTAGTCATTTAAACTGTGTTTAAATGCATTTGGTAATTGTAATATACATTGTATTGAATGATACACAATAAAACACACTCCAACAAAAAGTTGTCTTAAAGTTTTCATTTTTCTTAATGTATTCTCATTTCAAAACTGTAACGCTCTGTCTGTCTTTCGCGCTCTGCATCTCTGTCAGTGCTTGTGGTTGTGTCTGTGGTATTTTTGTGGTCTTTTTGTTTCAGAGACTAGATGAAGAGCTGAAAAGCTGAGCGAAGCGATACCATCTCAGTGAGCATGGCTCTGTTCTTCCTCTGTCTCCAGCACACAGGAAAGGGTCGCGCACACTCCCTGAGACCTGAACAACCACCAACACAGTCGATTCTTTACACTTCTCAATCGCACAGGTGTGCATGTGTGTAGCTTGAGTGTGAGAGTAAGAGAGAGGGCAAGAGAGCAGGAGACACATCCTTTATACCATACCAAATGACTTTGTAGCCTGTAATTTAAGACTGTAACAATGAAGTCTGCTGGCATATACTGAAGGCAGTTCAACAGAAACTGAATGTGATGCAAGCTTACACATCAAAAGTAAAGCAAGAAACCAAACCCTGTTACTCACCTACTCAACTTCCGCAAAACACAATATTGACAATGGAAGTACAACACCCACTTCCAAACCTCTCTTTCATAGACATGCACAGACGTCTGTCAGAGGTACAACACAACACAACAAACATTTCGAACTTCAGTCATCTGTGCACAAGTCGTAACTGTCATCTGAGACACACACAGCATTTGGGCTCAAGGTTACACCTGTAGTGTTCCTTTTGTTGCTTAAGTGCCCTCGAGTAAGGTGTCACACCCTAAGCACCCTAATCTGTGGGTGTCTCTGCTTTTTGGCACTTGTCTGTATGTATAGGAGGCAATGTATAATGCAATGCATAATGCAATAATATGGTCATTGCAATAATGCAATGATCACCATCACTCATCAGAAGAAGTCCGCTGCCACAGTGACTGATTGGAAATACACAATTTTATTTATGTAACAGAATTATGCAGAATTAGAAAAATCAACTTTACTGTTTTCTTCAAGATAGATATGTGAACAGAATGCATAAAAATATTGTAAAAGACAAACAAATAATTTACAGAACAGATCAAAACACAAATACAGTAATTCTATTCAGCTGTTTTGTGGTCTGCCTGCTTTTTGAATGTAAATAGACAGATTATGTTTCTCTGTTAAGGTACACAACACATTTGTATCACAATCTGGACTTTGAGGAAAAACTACTGCCTTGTTGTTGTTGATTTAATAATAATCTAAAAACCAAAGCTACAGAATCTGCTGAATTGGAAAAGCATCTTGATAAATAATGATATAATCTGCATATTGATGAAAACATAGTTGATTGACAAATCTAAAATATTATAGATGACAAGTTACAGCGCAGGGCTTCGGAATGAACATGGTAGAGCTGTTTGTCTTGTGATATTTGTAACAAAAACAGTCAATATAATACAATATGTTACATGGCTGATGAAAACATAAAACTCTTCTCTGTAAATAAACATGACACGTTGTGAACAGAGTAGATTTTCGGGGTGAATCATGTCCTTTATGCTCCACTGGACCTCAGCTTAAGTCAAACACCTCCACCACTGCAATCACAGAAACAAGTGTTAGTAGGTATGAAAGATTTTTCATATTCATACAGCATACACAACTTCTTTAGCAATTTTGCTTATACCTGAAAATATTTTGTATGGCGATAAATATTACACATACATATATGTTTCATATATAAATATATTACATTACACACATAAGGTACATACTTTGAGTGAGATATAAGCTGTCAATGGAGGGCTTGAGGTCTTCTATCTCTTCCTTAACAGAAAATATAACATAGGAAAGAGATTAAAATATTGTCAATTACAGCATATACAACTGCAAAAGCAAAAATTAAAGAATCAAAGGAACATATTTGGATTAAACAAAAAAATATAAGTTATTTACACCATCTGTAGTAATCTACTTACCTCACAACGTGGTGCCGACATTTTTTGGGCAGCCCTGTAAGCAAGAATATGTTCAAACAAAAGAAAAAAATCTTCAGACACAATAAAATTGTCTTTTTATTCAAACACTTACATTTCAAAGCATGACGGCTGTGCAAATGGTTTCACAACCATTTGTGAGCATAATTCCGTACATCACTTGGAATGAATCTCTGCAAACAGTGTGCTTTTCCCTACCTGACTTCACATTATTTAGTGCATTAATCTGAAGGACTACTCACGGCTGAAGTAGTACAGCGTGCAGATGATAGCCAGAGCCAGGACCACAATTAGTCCAACCAACGACCACAGAACCACTGAGCCGCAGCCATCTGGAGCTAACACACAATATACACGGTGCATGGTTTGATTTAGATGTATTATATCTTGTTGCACTGAAGTCACATGATTTAATCAATCAGTAGATGGTTAATACCTTCAGTACAACCTGTTATCACATTGGCTGTAGAAAAATACTTCTTCTATTGCATTTACATCATCGCAATATGATACACTACACAAGATTTATACCTTGTTATAATACATATATTCACAGAGCAACCTGCTATACAACATACATACAAGTGCTCTTTTTCCTTTAATGAAAAATCCTTAATAACTTACTCTGTGAAGGTTTCTTCTTGTTGCAGCTACAGCGTGTGTTTATGGGTTTTTGAGGTTTCTTGATCTCAGGAGGTTTTGTTGGAGGGGTCACTGTCAGATAAAGACCAAACAGCCATAAAGACGAGTGACATAAGCATAAACATAAGTAGTAAAACAAGCATATAAGGAATCTTTTTAAGAGAAATGAAAGCAGTACCCGCCGATTTTTGACCTGTCTTTTCCAATCTTTAGAATAGAATAGAACAGAACTTTATTGTCAACCAGACTGATAAATTGATAAAGTGGTAAAGAGTATGTAACATATAAAACAGATGTGGTGACAAAAGACAGCTGAGACAAAACAAACAACCAAACTAAACAAAAAAACACTTAAGTATATAGTACACTTCACCATGATTAAGTCTCTGTGACACAGATAAGATTGCTCCCTATCCTATTCTGCTCTGGCCATGAATTCATTCAGCTTGTTACTTACCAAGCGCACATTAGATAGCGTAAGAAATTATTCTGACCAGGATCTCAGCTACAGATTCTCTCTACGAATACATCCTGTGTCTTGTTTGTCTGTGTGACTCTCTAGTACAGTCCTATTAGGCCAGCGGACAGTTTTTCGCCAGATTTTTCCTTTTCAGCTCAAGAGACATTCAGGTGTTGATGAATAAACTCAAAAACTCAAGAAAACTCAAGATAAATAGGATCTGCTCACTTATTGTATCTACCGTATGTAGTTTCTGTTTATCCATGATCTGGAAACTTTTATCATCCATTTATTTCAAAGAATTGATCAACCACAGACCCGAGAAACATATGAACTATAATTATTATGCGTACTTGTTATATGTATACATCTCTCGCCAACAGCAACGACAGCAGTCACCATTTTAAGTGCTACTGAGGTTGTTTGGAGGTTGTTTTCCACTTAGTCTATGTGGTGTATTAGAATGGCACACCAGATGAGCAAGACAAACTATAAGCAGGACTAATAACACTCTAGTCCAGCAAGATAATACACACAGGTACAGTACATTTTAAAGTTTTTAAAGGATAGTAGACAGTTCAGAGTTGTACTGTGAGAAACATAAGAAGAGAGGGAGAAATGAGACCAAGTTGCCTTGACAAACTCAAACTGGGGCCGTGGCAGTTACATTAAACACATTGTGGCATATAATCATTTGAACTCACAATCTTCACTGTATAATCAGTTTTAATGTATTGTGTTGAATGTCTTACTGCAACATATTTAAATGGAGAGGTTTGGTTCAAATCTGCGTTTAGCACCTTAAATTAATTTTCCTCCACCGGCCAAATGAATTCAGAGTGCCGCCTGATATTTAACACTTAACACTGTAAATCAAACATTTGAGATTTGAGGATACAAACCTCCCGGTAGAAGAAGAACCCCAGGTTTCCACATGTCGTGGTGTGTCCTGTTCCTAAGAACACAAGAATAAATTCCTGTGTCCTCTCCTGTCACATTGTTGATGCGTAGCATAAAGGACGCACTGCTCCCTCTGGTGAATTTGAACTGTGCCTCTTTGTCTTTGTCCGCGTAATGAGCACGGTCAGCGTTGTTATATCTGCCGAGGAACTCTACTTTGTTATGGTTGGAAATGCTGCGGAACCAGTAGACAGAGTCACAGGAGATGCCGGCACAGTTACATTCAATATTCTCTGCACTGTGGATCTTGGGGTAGACAACTTTGAGGGCTTCTTGTCGCAGGGTGTGGCATGAACCTATGAGTGGAAATAGAGGGACACAAGCTTGTAGTACTTTGAACAACTCTGACGGTGCTCAGGAGCTCTGGGTAGTATACCTTTAACATTTGGGGCTATAACACAATTACAAACCTGAGGCCAAACTTCCAAGAATTGTGATTTTTTTCTCAAAAGGGCTACTCAGTCTTGTTTTTACGTTACAAGCCAATTTGTCCATCGGCTGGTCTTTAGAAAGGTTTGACAAGTCTTTAGCAACAATGTGTGTGCAGTTTCTCCTACTTAAATAAATTCATTGTGAAGTAAATGCACATACAAGTTATCATTCTTCAAGCAAGGCAGGAGAAAGTGCAATCGTAACTGCCAATATGGGATAGAAACAATAAAACTATCCCCAAAAGTGTTGCAAGAATGGAAATAAAGCCGAACTATGAAGAAACCTCTGGTAAAAATTTCAAAACTATGAAGGTGACATTTTGAAACTGCTATATGGTGAGACTGATTTAACATTTATGCAATGTAAGAGCTATTTAATCTAATTTTAGAATCAGTTCCCATGCCTATATTGTGTGTTTTGGAGTCAGGTATTTAGACATATACCTGTTGCAATCACTAGTCTTATGAAATATCTAAAGGTAGGCAATTCAAAGCCTGCCTGTGTGAAAGGTTAAAGCTCACTGATGCTCAAGTCTGTTGGAAGATTTTTTTTGTTCTTGCCAACATGTACGAAATATACAAGTTGCGTGTCGTTAAAGAATACACCAAGTCGATTTAATCTTAGTCCGAGTATTGCGATAAATACAATATGGCTCAAATATGATTCATTTTAATAGTTCGATAGAGCTATATTTTTAAAAACAAGTAAATACAGAAGTGTCAATTTTATGGCCCTACTGTCGAGCATTAACAGGTTGTGTGTTGTTACCCTCATATTTTACCATCATTACAGCTTCCAGTCACATCGTACACATTACATTAATGTTATATCAGTATCAATAACTTATGTCAGTATTATAGTACAATTCTAAAATTACAGTTATTATAACTGCATGGCAGTTCGACCATAGCAGCTTTAACAAATGAACCAAAGGCTGCGTTGTATTTCGTTTACTTAAACTGTACATCTGTTGGACTGTCAAAAATGAATTCATCCTTTTAGCACAACTCATGGTTAGGACTGTATTTGATAAATGTAGACATAATTTAAGTTAAACAACGGACAAGCCTGAGTTTGAGTAGACAACAACACATCCCTCGCTACAGGCCCCTGAGTGAGATATATATATCGAGAACGCCGGGGGCTTACAAAAACAACAATGAAAGAAATGTACTCACCTGATGTCCACAGGGATACTGTCAACAGTGTCCATACCAGGGGCAGCGAGAACATTTTGCCCGGTCACCAGTGTTCGCGTGAGTGTGTGTGTATATCTTGAGTGGTAGCTGAGGGATAATGCTGATAGTTTCTGTTCCTGCTATCTATCTGTCAGAGATGATAAGAGGAACTGAGCTGACAGGGCCCTGAGTCGTCAAGGTAACACCCCAATGTGACACACACACAGGGCCTATCAGAGTGAGGACTTACACATAAAACACACACCAGAGTGGTACCATGTAAAGCATAAACAGAAAGCTAACTCATCTATTGTGACCTTCTTGACTTAAAAAAAGCAACCAAGAATTATAAATTGTGTTTTCACCTTAGAGAGATGCGGATTGTTAAAGAAGAAAAACACAGTTCAACATACAAGGCATCAAGTGTTATATCACCGAGCTCATGACAAACAGCTGAAAAGATGTGGTGATGTTTGATCAGAGCTGACTTAGTGCCACATATCAAGCAATAAAAAAATTGTGTATTTGTAGTTTGCAGTTTGCAGTGCTGTGGTCTCTGCCCAGGTGCATGACCTAGAGCTCAGCAGAGTCCTACATACACAGCTTCCCGCCTCACTGCAGAGCACGACAAGGGAATACCAATATACGGAGTCTAAACTTCAGGTATTAAGTGGAAACAAAGGATCAGTGATACAAACCCTGATCCACAATACTGTAGATTATTGTAAAATATCAACTGGTGTGTGTATACAACTTCTTCAGTTCTTTCACATTACTTAAACTTTGCATTAAGTACGGTCTAAAGAGTATTAACACATACATTAACAAAACATCAACGCCAAACACAGTGATGCGAAGGACAAAACACTGGCTCATCGCAATTTTAAGTAAATCATATGTATTCAGAATAGTTATAATTTGTGAAAAGATCCATTTATTTCAATTCAATCATTGAGAATAAAATAAAATGAGTTTAACAGTGAAATCATTCATTCTCCCTTATTTTAACAGACTGAATATGTTGAGATATTTAGCTGTATTAAGCTTCTCAATTCAATTTGAATTTTAAAGAAACTCCTTTCTGAATTTCTCCAGTTGACAGCATACTGTCCTCAATCCATGTTTTGTCTTATAAATGCTTAAATCATTAAAAGAAATGTTGAAATTTATTATCTAAATAACTCAGAATATCTGTTCTGCACAAATAAAATGAAGACGCTCAGCTGTAAAAAGTAGCACACTGTCTTCATTTTGCTTCGTGTAAAAAATGCAGAGGTGACGGACTGATTGGCATCTAAGTTGAATTCCATCCAGCAGTTAAGACGCGTTGTATGAAAACACGACAGAAAAGGTTCAGTGTTAGAAATATGTGACTTTGGAATAAGTAAATAAGGGCTGTGACTGCCAGTTGTTTTCATTATTGATTCATATGCCAATTAATTCATTGTTTAGGCTAGAAAATGTCAGAAAATAGTGAAACAATGGCCATCACAGTTTTCCAGAGCCCAAGGTGACATCCTCAAATTTCTTCAATAAACAGTTTTGGTTTGTTGTATTCAGTAGAAAATCCAGAAAACTTAAGATACACTGACGTTGTTTCATCAAACCAACAATATATCAACAGACTGTCCGAGAGATGTTGGCATTTATGAGCAGTAATGACTTATGGTGGTTCACTGCATTTGAAAGTGTCAAGGAGGCACTTGAGATTTCCTTGCAGTTGATAGCTTACTTAAAAACCTCATTTTTACCTTCCTCCACATTAAAAGGAATATATCCCATTGATCGGCATTTATATTACATTTTGACACAGCCTTCCGAAAAAAAGTGAGGGGTGACTGCTTAGATGTCTGATTATCCACAGAACTTTTAGTAAAAAATTAAGACTGCTTAAATCACCCGAGTGGTGTCTGTGGATTGTGTGTGTGTGTGTAGAAGGTTAGTGCGTGGAACGATCTGGTGGGGGTCTTAAAGTGAGAGGATGTGGGCACCGTACAGCGCTACGGGGGTCGAAGATTCGAGCGAAACAGGGAGCGAGACCACAGGATTCTTTGAAAACAGGAGAGCTCAGGGGGCTTCAGAGCTGCTCTTCACACATTGTTGAGCTATAAAGCCTTTGTTGGTCTCTCTGCTCCAACGCTTTAGTCAAACGCTGAGAAGTTGTTTGCCTCTCATTTCATGTCTTTACAGCTCTCATCAGCAATGTTCATATTATGTCACAGGTTTAAGGTTTTCTTGGAATTTTCTCACAATGTATGTAACTTTTAAACACACTAACAATTTTCAACTGTTTCATGCATGTAGTTTTTTCCTTATAACAGCAATTTAATACACTACTTTGGCTTGAAGCCTGTATTGATGGCCCCATTTACACCTGATATAAACATGCGATCTGGATCACGGCTGCTGATCAACAGACCTTTGCATTTACGCCTCGTATTAATGAGCATTCTCGTTATCTCTGTTCTAGACGTTGAATGTGCACCATTGTACTCCCAGCATCATAATGTGATCGTAGGGAGGCAGATAAAGCCTGATAGTCCATCATCTCAACCTTAAAACCTGTCTGTCTGAGAAGCTTTTCATGGCATTTGAATCTACAGTAGTTTGTAAATATTAGACAACCACTTTATTCTGTACTGAATTTTAAGACTTTTTTCTAGAAATCTCAATTTTAACAAAGCCAAACTAGACCACTGCCATAACTCGTAATGCATCCAGGCTCATGAAATCTGTGAACCACTTAATGGATTTTAAAAGGTGATGACAGAGGTGAATTTAGCAGTGCTGAAGTCTGGCAACCCTTAATGTTTGGACTACTGTATAACTACCATTCCTTTTGTTTACAGCTGATCATTATGAACTGAGAAAATGCTTGGAATTAATGAATAAAGCCATTTTCCCTACTTTTTATTCCAACAACGGCTGGCTATGTCACCTTTTATCCACAAAGAACTGCTTCTTTTTAGTTACCTTAAAGAATCTTCAACTGCTTTTGTTTAATCCATCACTGACTGCTTCTGAACAGGAATCTTGAAGTGTGTGAAACACTGTCCTCATTTGAACTTTTGCACCTGTCTGACCAATGTGCTGTTTTGGTGTGCAAATACATCAACACACAGACAAATGCACTGTAGATAGGCAATGTCTTTGCACTGTCCTGTTTTTAGAAATAATTTTAAATAATAATTTTAAATATGTGCTACAGTGTGTGTAACAGGCACAGTTATATTTTATCATTCCACTATATCTGACATATGCTGAGCCTCTCTACATCTCTAACAGCCCTCTTCAACCTTTAGGCCTGTCTGCCTGAGTGAAAGCACAAACAGCTTCAAAGAAAATTAAATGACTAAGCTTCTAACAATTATGGGCTTTTATGTTGTATACTAATGTTCGGACTGAAGCTCAACAGCGCCATCCACAGGCTGCTAAAGGTATCACAATCTAACAAATTCTTGACAGGTGCAAATACATAATAATCACACATAATTTAACTTATTGATGAGTTAAGAGGTCAAGAGGACTTCTTGATCATTTCAAAAGATAGGCAAGAAAATAATATGTGATCTTAAAAAAATTACAGCCAACAATTAATAACTGTGCACATGAATTCACTCAAAGACATTATAAAGTGTCATAACAAAAAATAAAGCTGATATAGTTGTGGTTATGAGTGAGAAACCAAATTTGACACACTGGAATGAGATGGATGCATAAACATTGCTAGCCAGCTAGCACACCTATGGAGAACAACACTGTTGGACTACTGAAGCAGATAGTGGAAAATGCTTTGTTAACTGCTATCAAGATTATTTTAATATACAGTTTTTGAGATTTTCAATATCATGCTAATCATAACTTAAATTTTTTGCCTCAACGTCAGCAGTTCAGAAAAAAGACTTAAACTGAGCCTCTTGAGATTAACAGCCCAGGATGGAGTCATCCCACAGCTTCTCCTCCTCCGTCCTGGTGTCTGCTTTCTCTTTTGCTTTCTTCTTCTCTCTCCTGTATTTGGGTTTGGCTGGCTCATCCCATCCACCCTCTCGCTGCTCAACATTAATTTCAGTCTGAATATGCACTTCAGTCTCTTTTCTATTTTCTATCATGTCTTCTTGCTGTAAATTGTCCGTCACCCTTTCCTCTCCATCCTCCTCAAAGTCCTCATCCCGGGATTTCCTTTCTTGTCTTCTCCGCTTGCCATGATGTTTTCGCTTTTTCCTCCTCCTCTTTTCTTCTGACTCTCCATATTCCTCTCTCCTTGTCTCCTCTGAGTCATCTCTTACTCTCCTCCGTTGCTTCCCCCTCCTCTCCTCTTTATCTGAGTCCTCATCTCTTGCCCTTCTGCCTCTCTTCTTCCTGGATCTTCTAATCCTCCTCCTTTCTCTTCGCCTGTGTTCGCTGTTGTCACTGTCACTTGTGCTACTGCTATAGGAGGAAGAATATGAGGAGGAGTAAGATGATGAGGTAGTATACGAGGAAGAGCTTGACTGCCTTCTGCGCCTCTTTCTCTTTACGGGCCGACTAGAGAACTGTGGAGAATCTGAGCCTGGGAGGACTGGAGGGGGGCAGTTGGAGTCCCAGCCCCAGGGCGGCCGTGGTGGGCCCTGATATGGAGGACGCCACCCTTCAGCTGGGTAGAAACAACCAGGGTGGGAGGGATGAGGAGGGTATGAGGTGGGAGGAAGGTTGGGCATAGGTTTGATCAATTGTACGATATCCCCCTTGTTCAGCTCTTCTTGTTCATCTTCCTCATCTTCCTTTTCAGCGTCAGCCGGAGGAAGAACATGGCCAGTCTTGTGGACAATTCCTCGCGCCTTCTGGACCTGAATGTAATCTGCCAGTTCATCTGCAAATGTGCTGTGGGCTTTCTGTTGGGATTTGCACAGGTCAATGACCTTCTTCTCCCTGTTCAAGAACATGTTAACATGGATTCAGTTTCTATTTAATCAAGCAGTGAATGTTGATGTCAAATTAAAGCTACATCAAGAGAGCAGAAAAACAAACTTATAAATCATCAGCTTATCAAGTGCCTTAACTTAACAGCTCATCAAACCATTCCCAACGTCTACATTCAGCAGACACACAGCAATATGTCCCTTCAAGGGGGCTGTATATATAATAATGGGAAAGGTAGTTCACACACTGAATACTGAAAAAATATTTTGGATCTGCATATCGTAACTCCAATCTCCGTTAGGAAATAATTTATGTTCACATGGAGTTTGCAATATTCAGTGTGGGAACAACCTCTGCTTTTTCTTTACGTGCTGTTTTTGTCCTGTACCTGTACCTAAAAGTACAGGTACAGCTGCAGGACAGAAGCTGTATGTAGCATTTAGCCACTAAAAATGGCTAAACACTACATACAGCTGCAGAGTTGAGGTGATAATAATCATCTGGTTCCTTTTTAGTACAGTGCAGTGTAGCAGAGATTGAAAGTGTCAATATAACATCTGACTTGTGTTTGTCAGAAAATTCTTGATCTTACCTAATCTGGTGCTTGTTTCCCTGCATGTGGGCCTGGTACATCTCCACAGAGTTAAACTGCACACTACACATGTGACACATCAGGGAGTCGGCTGCAGACAAACAAACAGTGGGTGAGGAGGAACAAAACATGAAATAATGGCCTATAAGCACTCAGATATACAGTACTGCTTCCTTTGCTTTTCTCTAATTCTAGTTAGTCCAGTGAGTTTCTAAATCAGCTAAACATGGTTTGATTTTAACATAGCACAGAAAATTCACATCACACTAAAAAACATCGCAATCATTTATTAAAGATCAAAAGCTACATAACTGTCCTTTTACATTTTTCAGTAAATGCACACGTAAAAAGGAAATACATCAAATAAAAAATAAAAATGTGTATTTCACTGTGTAACAACTGCAAACAGTTACTAACTCATTGAAACTCTGCAATGTAATTATTTAACACTACAATAAGACTAACCGCCTCTTCTTAACACCAGTTTATTGTCAACAGGCCATCAAGCTCACACCTACCTGCTAATCTCCTACCTACTCCTGCTACCTCTGATGGGATCAAATCTTCATGGCTGAAGGGATTTTCCGAGTTGTTTTAGGAAGCTTGGAAGCAAATTCAACTGCTTTTTTGTGTTTTTTTGTTTACTGTGCCTTTCTTTGGGCACTAATCTGTTATTTTCTTTTCATGTTGATCGTCTCTGTGCTGGCATCGGGCTGTTGTGCTGTTTTCAGCTTCTACTGATATTGTTTACCGCCTTGCATCTTAGTTATGTAACACTGACATACAGTGTGTCTAACAAAGGAAAAATGCATCGCAAGAAATATTTTTCTTCACATCAATATTGCCTCTTAAAATACACTCAGTATGATTATGTGCCACTGATAAAATTTTAATTTGATTCCTGCAGGGCCTGATGCCCTTTGTATTATCCTGTTCTGCTGAGCAGCAGGACTCTGTGTTACCTTCTTGAACATCGTCTCCAAGCTCCCTGAGCAGCTCCTGTCTAGCTGCATTCCTCTGGTGTTTGCGTCCATTGTAGTGCTGCAAAGCCATTTGGGGATTATTGAAGGAGGCTGCACACAGGGCACAGTACTTGTTAGAGTCCTTCAGATCCACCTCTGCGCTGGCTGTGGTGGGTGTTGGGTCCAGAAGATGCTCCATATCACCCTCTGAGGCAGATTGCTGGTCAGCATTACCAGGATCCTGAGTCAGACTTGGTGAAGTACAAACCTCTTTGTACCTGTCTGTAAGCGCAATGAGAAATTATTAATTTACTTCGTGTTTGACCTTCTGAATGTAAGCAGAGCTTCAGCAAATATTGTAATTCAGATCACTAATACTTTTCTGTAACAATTCTACCACTTACCTGAGGGTTGAAGGCCTTGTTTACGAAGATTTTTGATGTGGACTTTGCCTTCGTAATGGGATTTTGCCACAACGGGAGAACTAAACACCATGTTACACAGCTCACAGAAACGGTCCTTATCAGCCATCATTGTCAACTGCAAAAATCAGGCACAAGACTGGCTTGGCAAGAGACAGATTTATGCTTTCTTACACAAGATATCTAATAACGTAATAGATAATAAAGATGTCTTAAACCCCTCCGAGTTCTACCACATCACTCCCATTGTATATACTCTCCATTGTTACTTGTCTGCTTTTATTTAGTTCAAAATATTTGTGCTGGCACTCACAGCCGGGACTTGGCACCTTCATTCCTACACAGCAGTCTGTGCTCAGCATCAATCCACTATCCTCTTAACTCTGCCTAGTTCTTACATTTCTTTCATGTGCATCTCTCTCTTGCATGATCATGTTGTACTGAGGAGGACATAATAAGAGCACTACAGTTATGACCCTTAGTATTCCTTACCACTGGCTGCTTGGAGCATTATGGTTTAATTGCATTCTATTGTTACAATCATTGTTTGATGTTACAGATAAGGACGCCACCTAAATATGTAAAAAGTAAAATCTTTAATATAAGTGTGAACCTGGGGTCCGGTAGCCTCTTTGTTCATCTTCTCAGCTCTCTTGGCTTGCAGGTAGACCTTTAGCTTCTGGGCATGTTTCTTTCCCTGCAGTCGGGGGATACAGGAGATGTTATTGTAAAGGCTCTGACCTTGTGAGCTTAATAAAACTGCTCCACATTTCCATGACTAGTGCCTGGGAAACAGCACAAACCTCATAATGGGAAAGGCGCTGAGATTCAAACAGTAGCACAGCCTCACACACGTGGCAGTAATCATCAGTCAAGAGACCCTTCAGGAGCTCCTCTTCACTCTGGTCTCCTGTGTGGCAAAATATAATGTTACAATTAAGCCACACTGAATAAAGTAGGAGATAATGATGGCCAAGCAACAAGCTATGTAATTAGATTATTTGGAAGTTTTCACCAAACTAACTTAAATTTTCTCCACACACAGAAAAAATGTTAAAATGTTAAGCAATAGTTTCACAGTCTCTAATTTAGGTCCAGACAATGCAGACCTACATTGGATGATACAGAAAGAGCTGTACTTTAAAAAGTCATATTGGATGGTTTTGATAAATGAGTTTTTGTCTGGACAAATTTGTTTTTGAAAAAAACGCATCGGCAAAATACATAAATTAAATACTAATTGGTACATTATTCATCATTGTCTGGATGTGATAAAGGTCTCATCAAAAATTCAAAATTATTTTGTAGGCAACAAATTCTGCCCAGCACACGAAAACAGCTTCTCCTCCGTTACATTATAACTTCCTGTACTTTAAAATCATAGTAGTCCATCTTAAATCAGAGGTGTAGGTTCAACTGAATTCCAAATACAAGATTCAACCACTCCCTTCCTAAAGCAAGAGATTAACCATTGCAAAACATTTTATATATCAACAAACAAAAATATTTTTTAGGATGAAAGCAAACATGGCATTCTTCCAATATTAGATTTTATACCCCATAAAAAAAAAAATTACTTGGATCGTTCCCACTCAACACTGACCTCTCATAGTGCTATTCAGCAATACCTCGTAACACTTGTTGCATGTACGTTATCGCTACCATGTGAGAAAATCAGGATTTCATACTTGACTGCACTCATACTGCTCGTTCAATGCCCGATGCATTTTCACGTTTCACTGCACTGCTGCCGTCAACCTCTGTGGGTAGGAAGGAGGTCTGCCACTCTGACATGATCGTGCTCTGTTCATGTTAACTTGAAACATGCACTGGCCTGCTTCAATGCCCAAATCTAACGTGAAATGCAAACTTTTTTTTTTTACAACCCCCAGGCAAAACTAACACGACAGACTTAAAGTCAAATACAGTGGAATATGAAAGCTTACTCAAAGTGATTTCCTGTAGCAACAATAAAAACCTATTATACTTAAAAACAGGCTTGTGAATTTCAGTGAGTTGTGCTACTGGTTTTCATTTAATGGTAATATTACATACATTTTTAATATTACTTGATTATGAGTAAAACAAATTATGAAACACTTTGTGAATGTGACCTATAAGAGCTCAGAGTATACAAATATATTTTGACACTGCACCAATTCAACAAGAATCTTAAGAACCAGTTTGATTTATGAACCAAAGTTATGCCTTATGTTCTTTAAATAAGCTAATTTGTTGTTGAATACTCAGTTCTACTTGACAGTAATTTAGTTTTTTTTTGCAATACATATTTAGCGGATTACTTTTGAAAAGAAAAACATGGTGGTCTTGATACTGACGCTGGTGAAGAAAGTAGCTGATAGCTTTTTCCAAACAGCTTTATCCTTTATCTGGCACTCTTTGTTGGGCTTATATTTAGTTAGAGCTGGTGTGGCTTGTTTTCCAAAATAGTTAAGACACGGTTTGTAAAGTGTGTTCAGTTTCATTTTTTTGAGATTCTGTTAAAATGACAATAAATTGGAGCAGCTGATGTATTACTGTAAAAAAAAAAATGAATCAATTTTTCCATTAATTAATACAAGTCTAAATTAATGAACAATGACATGGTTTGGTGCATGGTGTGAGACTGTATCCTCTATTGAGCTGACCATAAAACATGACTAATAAACATGCTTTTATGACCTCACAGAAAATGTGTAAGTAGAGCTGAAACGATCAATCGATTAATCAGTTAGCTAGTCAACAAAAAATAATTAACAATTTTTAACAGTTTAAACTGTCAAGTAATTGATCATTTTAAATAAATATTTGTAATTTACAGCGTCTCAACTGCAAACACATGCTTGCCTTTTGTCCATATATAATGTAACTGAAAAATGAATATTTTAGGGATTTTGATCAGGAAAAAATCAATGAGAAATCAACAATTTGATGATATACCATGATCAATTGTTACTGGTTTTGACATTGTAAATAACTGATTAACAATTTACTCACAAATAAACTGATATATTAATCAATATTGAAAATAACCATTGCAGCACAATGAAGTGCAAAACTGAGGGGAAGAAAAATAAGGCGTTGGAAGTAATTATTATGAAATACTAACAGTCTGCTGGCAGAAGTTTAACTTGCCAACCTCTACTATATGATGCAATAAGACAATTATACACTAAAAGACAGCATCTGTATCTCAGTAAAATATTATCTATGGCTCAATTAATCTAATTTACCTACCTAATCTGCAATAAGTAAAAAAAATAAAATATATATATAGAGAGATAGATAGATACACCTTGATATTGCTTGAAATATGTCCATGTCTGCGGATACATTTCAAATATTGTACTTACCAAATGATTATCACAGTAGCAGTTAACAAGAAAAGAGATTGAAGATAGGGTATCTCAAAAGTATGTGTACAGATGTTGAATAAGAGGAAATGTTTTATATCCACAGCCTTGTCTTGACATCAGTTTTATTCTACAGGTAAGCGAGGCCAGTCAGGGACAGATGGACATTTTTTGACTGAATGAAAGCTGATGAAATCTGTGATCCTTCAAACTCACAGTCAATCTGAGTACGGCATCTTTTTACATTTTTCATTTAGCCAGTAGTGTATTTTATTCCAGTTCACTGCTTTGGCTGATTCAGTATATAATGACTACGTCACAATCTATTGCCTGAGGCAAGTTAATACTTAGGTCAGCCACTCACTAAATGGTATGTTATTTGTCAAGACCTGTTATATAGGTCAACCTGTAGTATCCAGCTTGTTCAAATGATTAAACGCTGTTCGGACTGGGGGCTGAGTTTGCAGACAGCAAGTTAGCTCGCAAAATCACTAGCAACCGTCCAACCACCTCCAGGCCTGGGATAACGAGGAACCTTTTCATTTTGCATGATTTTCCTATCAGGATGGTCTAAGGAGTAAAAGGGTGATTTGGTGGGCGATAACTTTCACGAGTCCTGTACGCACGGACGGTATAAAATGTTAAGTTACTCCTAACGTCAGACAGTTGACATTAGCGTCTTTAGCTAAGGAGCTAGCGAGTTGAGGTGGCTAGCCAGTTAGCTAAAAAGCTAACGTTGGCTCGACAGGTAGAAAGCAGCACAGCTGAAGTTTCACGTTCTAGACAAAACTCACCTTCAACCTGGGTACTATCTATTTTAGTGTTTATTACTTTGTCAGCATCTGTGGCAGAAGCCGCAATAGGGGTACTGGTAGTGTTATTTTGAGCGTCTGACTCCGCAAAGTGTGGAGTACAGACACTTCTGTCGTCCATCGTTTTCCCTATCTGTTCAGTGCATGCGCAGTGAAGTCATTCTGCTGCTTCTTCTTCGTTGATTTTTAGAGGCGCTTTGCACCAAAAACGTAGCATTAGCGCCTTCTACTGGATTGAAAATAAGACCCAATTCCCCTATCTAATCTAAATTATTATATATAAAATAAAATTAAAATAAATGAATGAATAAACAAATAAATAAATGAATAATATTATCAAGTTATTATAAAGTTCTTCCCCAACCCTCATCCCATTCTCTAAATATAATTTGTCAATTATCTCTCTCTCTCTCTCTCTCTCTCTCTCTCTCTCTCTCTCTCTCTCTCTCTCTCTCTCTCTCTAATTTTTTTCTGTGACTATTTTTTGCCACGACAGTCAAAGCTCTCTGTATTTTTCCTATTATGTTTTTGTTTTATATATCTGCATGAATGCTCTTTTTATTAGGAATTGTGAAGTAATCCATCATTAACACTCTTCTCTATTAAGAGATGTGTCTGAATGGTTTTCCCACTATTTTGAATTGTCGAAAACATTTTTTGCTACTTCTACAATATGATCCTCCTTGAAATATATTCACACCATATGCCACAGACAATTTTGGAGATCAAAAATTAAGAAAAAAATAAATTCATATCAAAATAGACTACTTTATTATGGGACATATTTTCAACATTTGTTTTTCACAGGGAGAATCCAACTAATGCTGAAAAACACATTTACTGACAAATATAACAAATATGACCGATTGATCCAATAGACCAGATCATAGGATCAACATAAAGCTGTTACAAGTCAAGACAAAGACACTGAAGAGGAGAGTCAGGTCACTCAGTAGAAAAGCAGTGAAGGGTGGAAAGCTGTCACTTTCTCTTCTGGAGCTCTCTGGCTAAGGCATCCAACTGTGAAGACAGTCATTTCATATAACATGAGTCAATCACCCACTATACTCAAAGCAGTAAGCCTTACTGCTTTAGTATAAGTTTTTGTTTTCATGTCCAGCCAGTAAATACATGAGATATTATATCATTAGGATGGCATCTTCAGCTGATTTATAACGTTTATATTAAAATCAACCAAAGACATTATATTGACAGAGATTTATGAGCTAAATAAGGCCTTACTAGATCAATTAATTACCTTATTAGCATGACTGCTTATGCTGAATGATTACTGTGAGACATTAGGCAGCTATTGTTTGTATCGGGTTTAAACAACATTGAACAGGGTACTGTTAGTCTCTGTTTTTCACTTACAAGAATGTTTCTCAGAAGACTCCTCCTCTGAGGTCTCAAGTAGCTGCATTCCCCTGCCTCACACAGCTTGATCTCCTGTGAAATCTGAGAAACAGTGGAGATATGAGAAAAAAGTAAAGAGGTTATGAATATCTCCATTCTCAACAGACAATGCTCAGTGAATGACAAAACAATGCAAATTGGCACACACAAACACTGGTCCTGACCTCTGACGTGCCAAAAGAGTCCAGCTCCCTCTTGCCTCCAGGATACCAACCATGGGACCAGTGCTGAGCGTTGGACAGCTGAGCTCCAACACATAGAAGCAGCCCCAGCAGCAAAACCAGCCGAGATACACACATGGTATTTCTTCTTTACCTACAGACAGAGATGGACTTCCATTAATGACACTTGCTCATTCAAAGCCTATAAGAAAAGAGACAATCATCTTTTTTTTTCTTTCATCCTTCAGCATCTGATTTAAGAAATCTAAACTATATCAAAAATATTTAAATTATTAAACAAATGTAAAATATACAGTATTGTCAATCAGTTCATACAATATTTGGACTATCTTTTGTGACAGTTGCAGCAGGAATACTGAATTAAATGTAAAACAAAAAGGAACTTGGCAACCAAAATGTATGACATGACACATCCACTTTACTACATGACAGACCAACTTGGTTAGGTTTAGGCATGAGGAGGGGAATGGTTAGTGTTAGGGTTAGAGGTCAGGGGGTTAGGGTTAGGCTTGGGGGTGTGTCGTGTAACATACAGTTAAGGTACAAACATCACAGGTAGTGTGTCGTGTAGTAAAGTGGGTGTGTCATGTAGGGTGAGTCTGCAGCTAGCTCTTCTCTTAGGGTTAAGGTTAGCGTACAAATCTCTCAAGAGTTTTGCAAATCGTCCCTCCTGCCCATCCAATCTAGCACCAACCATTTTAGAGCCGTTATTGTGAAATTAATATGTTTTGCACTGTGGACCAAGGCAGCTCTACACATTTTAATGTGAGACTGGGTTGATAGAGAAGGTTATCACAAGAAGGCTCTAATATTTTACAATATCATGATTTTGGCTAAGACACAAACATGCTTTTTAATATTTGAAGACAACTATAAGAATTCTGATATTTCCAGCAATTTATTGCATTTTTATAAAGTATCTTTTAAAATGTTCTCACCTTTGACTGCAGTAATAATTTAAAATGCTTGCTTGCCCTTAACAAACACATTATGTTCATTGCATTTGCAAGAACTTTGTTACATAAAACCTCATTATATGGAATGTCCTTGTTCTCCTAGCCTCTCATACTCAGATAATGATAATTAATGATTATTATGATGATAATTAAAGATACACATTATATATAAATGTCAGAGGAAATGTAAAAGTACTGAACAGTACTGCCCCCTGAATATCAACAGTCCCACTCTATTAAGTCAGGGGCTCCAACAACATTCACTGTCATATTTGCTATGATATTTATTATTTATGCAGTAAAACATTGTAGGAATGTAAACAAGTGTCTTACCGTAGTCTCAACTGATAACTTTATCTCGTCTTAAGGTCCCTCCAGAGGCTCACTCTGCTTGTCCTTCAGTTGTTTGGTTGCTAAGGTATCTTACAATATCTCGCAGTCTCACAGGCGTATTACTGTAGAGATTCTCTTCCTCCTCCTCAATATATGTACCAGTCTAAAAAACCCCCCTCCCAACACTCATTACTGTTATCATTCTCTATTACTCCCTATGTGCCCCGCCCATCAATGACCCTTCTGGTCCCTCTGTTTCCCCTAGTGAAATAAACGGTCTTTGGGGACAAGAGGTGCAGAGGACCTTGTCAGTTCCAATTATCACCTGCAAACAGCACTGACACCCCCTGGGATGCTCATCTGCTCACATACATCACCCATCTACACTTCCAAACACTGGAACTCTGATTGAACAATGTAGTCAAGTCATTAAATTAATTAATATAGTGACACCTAGTGTCATTCATGCATATTTGTTTCTGAAACATGCATGGGCTTAGGAAAACATCTTAAAAGTGGAAAATATGTATGGCATTTAAAGTTCTATGAGAAAATTGTTCAGGAAAAGCTTTTTATTATAGTTCTAAATTATTGGGTTCAAACACAAAACCAATGTGTCAGTTTCTGACCTCTGTAGTCTGAGCTCTACCTGACAATTGCCTAATATTTAAACACATTTCCCAAATCAAACTAGTGTGTCCATGTCAGTGGGTAAACTCAGTAGCTCCCATTTCCTGTCTCTTTGTACCAGTTTTGATCTCAATGACCCATCACACATCCTCACTCTGACCCCGTAAACCCTTAAGTCAGAGGAAACAAGGGGACATCTGATGACAGGGGAACAAACACTGTAGATTCCTGACCAGGCCACAGACGACGTCCCTTTCATTTAGAGGAGGGCAGGAATTTCCTTTTCAGAGTTTTAGATGTGGAACCGGTTCTTACTCAGGAAGTGACGGAGCAGTGTGACCCGCAGCTGTTGATTCAGTTGATCTTCAAAGTCCAACACAGTGACACAGGACTGTTTGACGCAAGGGATTAGACAAAGCAAGATGACTCCTGAGATGTGTCACTGATGAGACATGATCCCTGCTCCCAGACACACCTGTCAGTGTGAGGCAAGAGCAATTACCCTCTCAGAAATCTTTCAGAATGAACATTCCCAGATTTAAAAGCTGCTGAAGGGTGGCTTTAACTGTGATCCGCAGCTTGTACGTTGCAAAATCATGTTATTAGTGCAGCTCATATAGAATAGGAAATATGTTATAGTTAGGGCTGCTCTGGAAAGAAAAGGAGAAAGGCAAAGAAATAATTGTTCAAAGCATGAATTAATTTTAAACACAATTTATCATGTTATAAGTTCAGAAAAAGATCAGCTAAATATCTTAACCACAGTAGATAGTTATAGGCAGGTTTGGTTGGTTTCAAAAACAGTTTGGCTATATTGTAGTTTTAGTTGAAAGCAGCACTGTATTCAGTAATATCTACCTCAGCTTCAAACATAAATGATGATTTTGATATCCTTTCACATTTCAAGGTGTTTTTGAGGTCTGTTTCAAGCTCTGAGGCTTGATAGCATCCTTTTGACGTAGACCTTTGCCATCTTTAGTAATCACAGTGTTTAGGATTTTAATGGATATTCTGCCATCTCTCCATTTTTAATGATGAATTTCATCTCAGTCTGGCTGAGTTGGCAGACAACTGTTCATCTATTACAAAGCCCAAAGAAACTATGGAGTCTGGGAATACAAAACAAAAGATTCATTCAATAGTGATATAACTAAATGTAATCACAATGTATTTCACACATTTCCACAGCAACAATTATGACTCAATGATTAATAATTGATTGGTGCAAAAAGCACATTAATATTTGATTTGGGGTTTGAAGGGTTAAACTCTGATTGAAGACCCCTCAAGAGCAACACTCAAGAGGACTGGCTGATCTATAAGGTACATGAACGATTGGCAATTATTTTGCACCACTGTACCATTAGTCTTCATTGAGAAGTGAGCTGTAATGAGCGTCAGGTTGTCCTGAGTTCAAATGAGCAAAGACAAAACATGATGTCATCTGAGGTGTCTGACATCATCATGACAGTTAACTACATTTCGTGTTTTACATTGTATTTAAGGACATAATAAATACAGACAAAAGATAAAATCTCAAGCACTTTATTAGGTTTGAACAGTATCTTGCTTAGAAAGGCCATTTGGCATTATATAATTATATATAATTTTATCATATATATAATTATATATACATATATTCAAATGTTGAATAACAAAACACTAGAAACAGAGGCAAATTAAAAAATAGGATTCGCTTAAGACAATTATACCAAATTAAAAATGGCCAAAACATCTCTAATACATTTCAAAATGGTCCCGATACAGTTCAATATACATCTTTTTTTTCTTAAAAAGAGAAGGGGGGGAGAAGAAAATAAAATAAGCAAGGCAGCAGACAGGAATGAAATATAAATAACCTTACATTATGTACAAAAGGGAGTGGGCTGTGACCACTGGGAACAAATGGTCTGAGGAGAAAGTGAAAGAGGAAAAGTGGGGAAACAAGTGGACAGCAATAAATGGAGTTGGATAAGAGACGTAGGGGACATAAAAGACACATAAAGGTGGAGAGAAGAAGAGGGTAAATCGACTCTAGTCTTCCTCCAGCCCAACTGTCAAGAAATTAGGCTGGAATAAAGGGGAGTGAATCAGGGACGCATGGTTTCCCTTGGTGATAACTCAAAAAAAGATGAATTCATGATTTTTTTTTTTGTTGAACATCTGGGTATCCACGATGGATTACTTGTCATGGATCCCACATTCAAGCGATATGGAATGAAATGAAGCCATTGAATCAAGATGGAAATCAATTTAAAAAGTGACCTCAATGTTAGTTTGATCTGCACAAACAAGGAATCTAATGTACTTATAAGTCAACTAGAGGGAATGTGAAAGGAAGGATGATTGACGTGGTCTTGGTTTTGGCCCTCTCCATTCATCATACAAAAAGGATTTGTCATTGGTCTGCAGGTGATGTTTAGGGAAATGCAAAGCACAGCCTTTAAGATGATGGTTTCACCACATATTGAAGGGTAAGTTAGGAGAATTAATTTGTTTTTAAAACCTACCAGTGAGGCACTTTAGTAGTTCATTATAATAGCAAAATAAGGGGTCTCTTGGGTTGGCACAGTGTCATGTTTTCCTGTCAAACTGCAGTGAGACAATGTTACCACATGATCCAAACACACACAATAAACCCATGAAATTTAAGCATAAGCCAACAGACAGAATAGCTAAACAATTAAGCGTCCCCCTCCTCTATTAATTAAAGACCCGGTAAGTGACAAAGTAAATAAATGAAGAACATAACAGCACCTAACTACTAGAGCGGGCACTTGTGATGCTTTGGAACGAAAGAAGACCTGAAATGACGATGACAATGCACAAACAGGCAACAATTTCAGTGATTGGTCAATTTTAATATTTGCTACTTTAAGTCCCAACAGGAGGGCTAATAAGAAGGCTATAAGACCTGAAACCTTCTCAAGAGTTCAAAGTAAATATATTCCAATGTCAATCTCTCTTCTCTCATTTGGTTCTGTACTTTTTAAGGGCTTTGCTTTTGGTGCAAATAGTGCATGACTGTTCAGACAATCAACATTGACGCAACCACCCTTTCTAAAAATTCAGCATGTACTTCTGATTTCTTTGTCCACTATAAATAAATTAAGATTGATTGTGCTCCTTTTTTTTTATGAAAAGTAATTAAATACAGGACTGTTAGTGTAATTCCGAGTCAGTGTGATCCATACGGGGCTGTTGAATCTGTATTAAAAATATTGAAATAACTTGAAAAACTCCTAAAAGAAATATGTTCTAGTGTCGCAGGATTAAAACGTGTTAAAAAATCCTTTTCATGTAATCACAGACAAAAGTTAACTCTACCAGTTTCATCTTTAGTTTCAGGTGGTGAAGCACGATATCCGGTGAGAGCTGAAACCATCTGAATGTATGTCAGCTGCAGAGATGAACTCAAGCTGAATTTGTTCAGTTTGTAAATTCAATCAAATCCTGGCATCAGTCATTTCCTGAGGTGACCGAGTGGAAATTAGGACTGACCTAAAGCCATGCGGTTAACTGACATCATTCTTCTTTCATTACAATCATATAAAGGGCATGGCCTCAATTGTGACCTCATCTTGAAAAAAAAAAAACAAAGAAAAACCCAACTGTAGTTCAAGTCTGAATGTCCTCATAGGACAGTCATTAAAAAGAAAAGAAAAAAAAAAATCAGAGCACACATTGCATGGCACACTTTCACTATTAAAGTAACAATGTATCCATTTTTGAGGAAAATGTTAGCAACAGCATTCGAATAAAAAGCAACATTCTTCTGCATCAGTGTTCATGGTGGGAAAATAAAAAAAGGGAATCATTCTTTCAAAGTGTGACATTACAGCGTAGTGATGTGAGGCTGATATCAAAAAGAAAAAAAAAAGAAAAGAAATGACAATAAAGTCTGGCAGACTGAAAAGAAACTCATACAGAAATACAATCTACAAGAAAATACTGATGCGTCTGTAAACAAGAGAAGAAATATTCTGGGGTGCAGAACATTGGTTGATTTCTAATGATGCAGTGACGGCGTTGCTTGTGATTGTGTTGTTTGTGTTTTGGCTTGTCTACATGATTAACACTGCTGTTAATGCTGTAACAGACCTTCAAATAAAATAAAAATCATCATCAAGATTCAACATAAAAACTTGAGCAATTATATTATTCCTTATCATTCTATTTACTATATGGGGTTAAAAAAAAAATCTATAGTCAATTTCTACTTTCCCAATTTCATGTCATAGTCCAGAAATGTGTTTGTTACAGATCCTTAGGACAGGAAACAGAGCTTTGTTGTCTGAGTGTCTAAACGTGGTTGGTAGAGCTGCATAACCAAGTGAGTGAAGGACTTTGGCACTTGGTGGATAGAAGACAGTGATGTGAAAACACAGCGTGTCCTCTCAGCCAGCTTATACTCCAGTTCAAACGCACGCGCACACACAGATGCTCTAAAAAGCAAAAAAAAAAAAAGAAAGGGAAAAAAAGAACAAATGGCTCCTGGTATTTACTGTATATGTTTGTGTGTGTCAACCTGAGACTATGAGCTAGAGATTCTCATCTCCAATCATGATTCACCTTTAAACCCCTGGTGCCTGAAACTTAAAAAGGGGAGAAACTGTAAGTGGCTTGAAAAAAATATCTTTGCCAAGGAGATGCAACTAATTCAGTGTGGGGGGAAAAAAAAAAGGCTCTGCTCGTGTATGTGTGTGAATGTGCACTGTATGAATGTCTCAGAGTGAAAAACAGTCCAGGCTTTGTTTTCTGCCACCACACACGGCGCTACAGCGTGGCTCTGGCAAAGCCAAAAACTTTTTAAGTCTCTGTCCCTAAAAAGTAAAAACAAAACAAAAAGAAAATCCAAAACATCAATACTTTGATTCTGGATTTTTTTTTTTTACATTAGCCTCAAAAGCATTAGATTTATATCCATATATATTTATATATTTATATATATACCAATAAAATACATTACAGGTGCCACCCGAAAATGCAGCCAAACTCAAAACTGTGTCTGAAACCAAAGTAATAAGATGCAACACAGTAAGTATATATACATAGGGGAGGTGGGGAGGGCAAATAGGGTTGAAGGGCTATATTAACAAGACCAATATTACAAAATATTCAAGAAGGCATCTCAGTTAATTTCTCTGTCCGACTGCACTGCCCTGTCCTCTGGGCTGAGACCTCTGTTCCCTTTTCCTCCGGGCAGTTCATCCCATCCACAGATCAAGTTGTGATGAGTCTTTTTTTTTTTAAAATCCATCAGATGGGAATATGCAGCTTTCTGCATGATGTGTGTGTGTGTGTGTGTGTGTGTGTGTGTGTATGTGTGTGTGTGTGTATGTGTTCGGGTGCGTGCATATGCTTGTGTGAAGTGAATGCGGATATCCATCCATGGCAGGTCCCTACTTGAAGTTGGCGTAGTCAGAAAAGGCATCGATATACTCCTGGACCACTTTGTAGCAGAACTCGTACTGCTCCTGAGAAGGGAGGGGACAGGAGGAACAGCCGTGTCAGATGGGAAATGACACAACAAACATGACAACAAGATCACATCAGAACATGATAATTATTATTATAATTATTGTTAAAGTCCCCCTCCACTCGTTTTTTTTTCTTTTTGCCTAGTGTTACTTCAGTCGGATGTTTGAGCTTCACTGTGCAGTTTGACACTAGAAGGTTGTTTTCACCTTCATCTGCTGAAAGTGGAAAGTTTCTCTGTGCTCAGTGAAAATCTGATTCAACTTACACAAGTGTGATGTGGACACATGAAGCCTCCAGTGCACAAACACTGAGAATGGACTTTACAGTGAGGTAGGAGACATCTTGTATCCAGCTGGAAAACTTTTGAAATTAACAATATTTGCATATTCATAGCTTCTGGACTTTTTTATGAGGGAGAAGGAGGAAATGTCATTTTAAGTATTTTAACAAGATACTTGAATTTTTTTTTTGTGGAAAAACCATATGAGACACATATTATTATTCAAAGTAGAGTATTTTATATACATCTTAAAACATGTCTGGGGGGGATCTTTAAACATTTGAAAGGAAAAATGTTTGGATATTGATAGATTCTGGATTTTTCAATGAGGGAGGAGAAGCAGACCTCATCTTAAAAATTATAAACAAGGTAAATGATTTTTTTTGTGGAGAAAAAAAAAATTAAATAGGAGAGTACAAACCTCTACAAAAAGAATTCAACTAGCACAAAGTCGTTGATCACCTAAATGAAGTCAAACTGATTTCTTGACCATGTAAACATGCTCTAAGGATTTAGAATCAAACCTCTTGGCTCCACAGTTGATATCTGTTTAATGACATAAATCCTGAATCCAAATCACTGGTGTATGCTTGGCTTAAGGCCAGTCGTCTACCAATGAGAATACATCAGCTGTTACCCTGTGCTGACACAAGTATTTCACATTGCTGATAAAATGCAGCAGTGTAAATAAATCCTTGGCTTGGTAATAAAAGGTAAAAAACATGCGCATTTTTGAAAAAGGATCACCTGCACTTCATAAGTAAATGTGAGGGAAGCAAATGTGTCACTTTTCCAACGTGTCCACATCAAAGATGAACTAGTTGCCTATTGGGCCCTATAACAAAGGAATAATCAAAAGTAATCCCAAATTCAGGTTCAAAGGGCCACTCACCAGTGTCTGCACCATGTGGGGTCTCTGCAGTCTGAGGCTCTTGACTGTCTGGAAAACATCCAGGATGCCTTCTGCCTTCACTCTCTCCAGGACTGTACTCAACGCACAGAAAGTCCCTGTCCGGCCAGCACCAGCACTGTAAATACACACACACACACACACACACAGGAAAAAAAATAAACCTCAATATATATACTGCAGTTTGCATAAATAACATACACACTTTGTTGTCTGATGAAGCATAGGAACATTTCTGAGAGCAGTTAAATGTCACGAGGAAGAAGAGAACAATTCCTCTGAGTTGTTTTTTCCTGTGATTTAATAGCTGCAACAGTTTCCCAGACACAACTCGCCCATTTGATTACCACAAGTATTTCCATGTGCAACAGTAATATAGAAATCAATGTAAGTGTTTTAACCCTATGAAAACAGACCCCCCCCCCCCCCGAACTGACCGCAGGAGGTTGTTGTTTGCATAATCCTGTTTAAATTGATCTAAAATAAAAACCATAATAACTAGAGCATTCATTGTTCAAGCAGCTGAAAGCTAAGGCTTCTGTCTTTCATGTCATCGTGTTGTACGCTCAGGTGGCAAGTTGATGATGTCATTACGTTATGTTGTGTGCGGCGCAAAACGTGGTGACAACGCGCGGTGGCGCAGTGAAGTGACACCAGAGAAGAGAAGCAGGACGATAGTTCATGTCAGAGAGAGATAGAAGGAAACAGGACTGAGTCAGTAGTTAAGAGCATAGCTTCCGTCAAACAATGACCTCCATCTTCATAGGCCAAGTTTTTTTTATTTTTTAAATTTATAAATATATTTTTTTAATTCATTTACGGTTTATTGACTTGCATAACTTTTTAGCATAGGTTGTTCAGATTTTAGGGATATGAAGTATTTGAAGACTCTGGGAAATGACATCACAATAAAAAAAAAAATATCAATGCAGGCGCTGGCGGACCATTTATCTTAAAAGGTTAATGTCAAGTGTTTTTTCTTATGCTGGTTACAACAGCAACATACTGATTGAGGAAGGTGCATCACAGTGTGTGTGTGTGTCTTACCTGCAGTGTACAGTGATGGGGTGGTTGCCAGACTGCTGCTGCTGCTTCTGCACTGCAGCGATTATGTTGATCATGCCTTTACCATCAGTGGGGATGCCCACCTCTGGCCAGCCGTGGAAATGGAACTGACGCACTGCTCGAGCCTTGTTCTCCTGGGAAGATGGAGGAGGACAAAGAGAAGAGATTAGGATATGTTTACACGCAATAATGTTAGATAATATCTTTGGTCAACTGATGAACCTGCAGTGTGTTTGTATGTGCAACATCTGCTGGTTTCATTGGGTTCCGTTCTCACCCTGTTGTTGGTGACCAGGAGGTCACGCACTGTGTAGCTCTCGCTCTCCTCCTCCCTTTTAATCTCGATGGAGATGTCTCCATGGACCACCACTCCATCACTGGGCCAATACTGAGCACACTTTTCCTGCAGGATGCACAATGCAGATGGACACAAAATGACATTTAACCACACGCTGAGATCCTGAATGTTTTGAGGAAATCAATAATTTTATTGTGTATGCAAGACGTTCAATTTTATCAAAACCTCCAGGTTTCTAAACCTCCAATTCTGGCCATATGACTGTGCTGCTTTAACAATCACCAATTATTACTTTTACAATTATTACTTGAGGTCTGACATGAAGATATGTTAGACAACCACTGATGATGAAGTCACTTTGCTTATATTATACCAGACCAGTAACATCCAGTTAGCACAGAGTAAATTATCGATTTTCAATGTTCTATTTTAGCCAGTTATTGACCTGATATCTAATACTAGTGTTTGTGTCTGCACATATCCACACAGACACCCACCTGCCCTCTCTCCTCCAGCTCAGTGAGCATAACTATAGAGCAGCTTCTCCACTCCCAGATCATCCTCCAGAAGTCCTCTATGGTGTGCTGCAGTGGGCCCTGGCTGGCCATGTACGAGTCCTTCTGACGGTAGCCCTGTGACCAGTAGGAGGAGAGAAGGAAAGGACAGAGATTATAATAAACAGCAGGAGGGAGAAAGGAAGCCTTAAAACACCTTGAGTGCATTAATGAAATGAAATGATCCGCTCTTATCCAGGTGCTTTTGCACTCACATCAATGAAAGAGGCATTGACGTAGTCGGTGTTCTCCTCTCCTCGTTTGACTGGAATGATCACTCTGTTGAACTCATCTGTCAGGAACAAGGAGAAGCATGCAGACTTTCTTTAATCCAGCAAAGCGACATCTGCAATTTCATTATGTGTAATACGGCATTCAGCACTGTGTGTAGGGACAATAAACTGTATAAGTAATAACAGCATCACTCACATGGAATGATCTGTAGGACTCTGTTCTTCTTCATGTTGGCAGGCAGGTTGCCTGTTCTCATCTTGTCATTCTGGATCTTGATGGATGTCAGTTTCTGGAAATTGTGAGATCACAACTTATGACTTAATCTTAAGACTTATGATGTTTTTTTGTTAAAATATTGACAGTTTAAATGGGGAGGCATGATGACTAAGGGGTCAAAGAGAATAACTGGTTCCTTGGAAGAATACATCACACAAACTGACCTTGAATTCAGCCTCCAGACCACTGCAGCCAGCTCCAGGTGAGGGGGCGTAGAGTTTGGCCAGGTGGGACTCCAGAGAGGTCACCTCCAGCTCTGTGTCTCCATACAGGTAGTGCTCTAACAACGCCTGGAATATGAACACATACTGCATCTGTAGGAGAGGGGAAAGAAAGCAAAGATGGAGTAAAGGATGATTTCACTGAACACGTGTCTCAGAATCAGTCTCAGACACAACTGTGACAGAGGATTCATATAAAATAGTTGAAATGTGGCTCTTTTCCAAACACTGCAGTGTATTTTCTGCATGTCAACACTGGACTCACATCAGTCTGGACCATCTGACAGCGCTGGGCTCTGATCCTGGTGACAAAGCCGAACACGTCCACCTTCCTCTCAGCGTTCATCATGTCCAACATGGCGTCGATCACAATGAAAGTACCTGTCCTTCCCACTCCCGCGCTAACAGAAGGGTAGTGACTCTTGTTAGTTGATACAACAAAAACACAGTCAGACACAAACAGGACATCGGTGTAAACAGTCACAAACTTACCTGCAGTGGACCACGATGGGCCCTGCATACTGGGGATTGCAGGTCTTGACTTTCTTGAGGAACTTGAGCATGCCGATGGGGGTGAAGGGCACCCCGAAGTCTGGCCAGCTGGTGAAGTGGAATTGGGTGACAAGTCTCTGAGGCTTCTTCCCAGACACATCTCCCACCTGAGACACAATGAAACCAGGTCACAGACCAAGCCATCAGTCAAAGAGTGTCACTAAATATAAAGTGACAGCACATACAAAACCCAAATACTGGATGTTTTCTAACCTATTTCGTGTCTGTAATGTGTACCCTAAGGCTGTATTCAGACCAAATCAGGCGGATGTGGTCGCAGGGTTGAGCGGAGGTGTGTGCGCGTGTTTGTGCTCTAGAACGTAACCGCTGTGAAACAATCAAAATTAACATTTTTTTGATCTGATTCACCAGCTTTCTCGCTACCACAGCTGCTCTCTCTCTCTGGCTCGTTGGTGCTCTTAGCTCTCTCTTTCTCTCTCTTTTTCTCTCATCTTTTTTAAAATGAGTCAGGAAGCCAACAGCAAAATCTAACATTATCAAATGAAGAGAGATGTCCTCCCCGCTTCCTATTAACATCTTTGTACCCCCTCATGGCATGGTTTTACAGCTCTGATCAGTCTGATCACCGGCTTTGATTGGCCACCACAGTGTGACGTCAGGTTGCGTTTCTCCAAAAGTTTACAGTGGATCGACTTTCTCGCCGCAGGCCACTGTAGCCAAAACCCCTGCAGCCAAAACGCACTTCCCCCATTCAAATGAATGGGAGGACTGGCGTTTGTCGCACCGCCTGATTTGGTCTGAATACAGCCTAATACTTCTCTAAAGATCTTTAGATATACATTTCACCACTTTTTCTTGTATATTTAGTTACACTAACACTACCAGAGAAAACAGGAGGGTAAAATTCGTATGTTCGTACTGATTTCCCTCTATGAAGGCAGAGTAAATATCCAACCTTATGCTTGGATAACATTTTCTAAACCTGAATAAAACTATTTTATCCACTAATGCAATGTTACCTGTTGGATGCAGAACTTGCGGATGGTGTAGTCCACTAGAACCATCGTGTCTTCCACAGAGACACGGATGTTCCCGTATGTCCAACAGCCCTGGTCCGGCCAGTACTGGGCACACTTACACTGAAACACAGAGTGATGTAACAGTGAGCACACACACACACACAAAGCTGTGCACATCAGGGAATAACAACCTCATTTTATTTCAGTTTTGGAAAATGAGCAAGATAATAAATTAGGTTACCCAAAGTAACAATAACCTAACTATGTTGTGGCTCTGAGAAACGAAATATCGTGAGTATAGTGAGAAACAAAAGACAGATTAAGGCAACGTCATGATCTGAAGTCTAGTCATGGTCTATGTATCAACCCTGCATGCGCTGACTCTTACATAAGGACTCCCACAGTGGTATGTGCAGAGATAAAAAAAAATAAATAAATAAATTAAGACACATTAAACATAAACACATGCACTAACAGGTTAAGACAGATTTTTTCCCCTTGTGCTTTTAAACAGTCATCCAGTCTTTCATGATCTCTATGCAGACTGCATACATGTGCCCTTTCATATGTTCAAGGAGGCTGTTCTAAGATCTTACATCTAAGATCTTTCTATACACAGTATATAAACACAAGTATCGTCATCGCTCCTGTGACATCCTGTCTCTCCTACCTCTTTTCTCTCCTTCAGATTAGTCACCATGACAATGGTGGCTGTGTTCTGCTCCCAGATCATCCGCCAGTAGTCATTTACTGTTTCCTCCTTCGGCCCTGAGAGACAAGGACACATACAGATATCAAAAACACTAGTAATGAGCTGATCAAGTAGTTTATTTATTAAATGAACTACAGCACGGTTGTTTCTCTTCCACTGCAGGTTAGAAAAGTTACCTTGAGCTGCAATAAACTTATTCTTCTCTTGGTAACCCTGTAAATGAAAGAGGACAAAAAGAGTAGCAAGGATGAGACAATATAATGATTTTAAAGTTAGAGCACAATTGTTTGTTTTGTGGACTGTACTGCGTTTATACAAACATTTATAAAGGAGGCATTGATGAAGTCAGAGTCAGGGACTCCCTCCAGAGATGAGAGATGCACCCTGGAGTGATCATCTGAGAGAGAGAGAGAGAGCAGGAGGCATGAAGAGAAAAACAAATGAGAGGAGGAGCAGCACAGTGAGAGAGGGAATTTTAATTACATATGGTACATTACAATTTTTCCATCCCAGTTATTTGCATCCCACCACTAAATTATGACTCAGTAAATCACTCTGTAAACTGTCTCTGACTGTCAAATGTCTGATGTTCACTATGATTATACTGATGTATTGTTCTAAAAGCTTGAGTTCATAGAGTGCTGCTTTGTTAATGTCAGTCAGTGTCACAGTTCAGTCAGGAGTTCAGTTGTCGCTCACATGGCAGGATGTTGACGTATCTGTTCTTTTCTTTATTCTCTTCCTTGGAAGCAGCGTCACACGATGCCTGGATGGGGCAGACCGGCAGAGCCTAGACACACAATAATATGTTTAGGTAACAGAGCCGGAGAGCATTGTGTATCAGTCTCTAAACGTTCTACGTGACTCTAGACATCATTTCCTGTTGGCTGCATCTTTTAGTCTGCTGTGTGTCTCATGTAAATCACACCAAAAGTAAAGTATGTGTGAATGTGCTGCAGTGATCAGCTGATTAACTGACAAATATAATAAGGTGTGATCTCAGACACATGTATAACGATGTCTTGGAAGCTCCTTAATCAATGTTGGTGTTTAGATGGCAATGTTTGAGTCTTGATCACATTTCATTGTGAAGCAATTCATTACTTAGCTAGCTCTTTACACCATTTATTCATTACTTTTAGCTGATTAATAACTGACTTAGTTTGGTGGGAGGTGTGTAACATTACTGTGCAGTAACTGTAGTTGGCATCTTGCTGGTTTTTGTGACAAAACATTTACTAAAAATCAGCAACACACAAATTTGCATGATTATTTGCCTCCTAAACATAAATGTGTGGACACATTTTTAATCAAAACATAATTTAAAAAAAAAAATCCAATTAGTTGAGCCACTCCACAATCTCTCTACACATGCCCTGGTTGGGAATCACTGTTTTGGGCGACAGAGATGAAGGTCAAAGGTGAATCTCAGACTAAGTGTGTTATCAGAGGGTGTGTGCTCCAGTGTGCCATACATTAAACTCCTCCCTGAAGAGCTTGTTGTCATCAGCCATGCGACGATTCATTTCTTCCTCGAGCTTGTCGACAGGAAGGGGCGGGTACTTCCTGTTTGTGCTGGGCGAACGGGCCAATAGCGGCACACTTTGGAGTTCTACGCCGGCGAGCAGGAAGGGAGGAGGCAGGCGTGAGGAGAGGAGGGAAGGGGAAGGAACGGGAGGGGTGAGACAGGTGGAGATAAAGACATGGGAGACGGGGTAAGAAAATGAGAGTGGAGCTGTCTTACATCAAGTAACACTGACTTCATCATTGGCTGTCTTTTCTTAAGATGCCCACCAGAGGGCGATGTGACTCAACGCTGCCGCATGTGAGGGAGCTGACTGCAGCTCTGATGGTTAGGTAATCACAGTGAACAAAAGCCTTCTGCCAACAGTCAACTAGTGAAATGTTATCGGTTTGGGGAGCAAGATCAATCAAGTCTTATCAGAAACAACTCAGAGTAGCAAGTTTGGTCAAGCCGGCTGTACATATTTGCTGATACGACCCAAAACAAATAAATGAGTGCTCCGTAAGTGTGCAGTCACATCCGCCGATGCATACGAAGCACACGCAAACACTGATGCACATGTCGGTGTTTTTACCTGTATCATCTGATCTGCCGTTGGTCAATCTGAAGGAGTTTGAATGGCTTCCTGCCTGCTTGTACTTTTTAAACCTGCCAATCAACAAAGATCAAACAGCATATTAATACACAGAGATATATACACACACACACACACACACACACACACACACACACACAAATCAACACACACAGACTCACAGCAGAATGCCAATCAGTCATTGCCATGGTAACAGCAGCACCTTAGGCCTTCACCACAGGTCTCTGGCTAGTGTGTAACTCCATTTCACCAACCTGAGCATGTAGAGGATGATGATGATGAAGATGATGACCAGCAGGGAGGACAGGGCCACCATCACCGCTATGATTGGCATTTCGTCAGACGGGTTGTTGTCTTGGTCAGAAAGAGAAAGGAGAGAGGGGATGAATTTGTTGCAAAAGAGAGCACGATGTCAGTTAGAGAGAATAAAAATCTAACAAGGTGTCTCAATACTCGAGGTGAGTCAGTGTTGTGGTTTGACACAAATGTCAAATTCCATTGCCATTACCTAATTATTCTCCAATTACACCATTTCACATACAGTGAGCTTGCAGGGTTGTGACTTAAATGTGAATGTTTTATTAGATCCCAAATGCCACATTTTGTCAAGAAGTTTTAAAACGTGTTGAAAAAGTTAATTATCGAATAATATTTACTTGATAAATCATTAGACTTTTTTTTTTTCCCTATAAAACACATTCACTTCTTGACCACAGAAGACTAAGAAGAGAACTGTTCGAAATTTTAGGGAATGTGCCTATTTGCTTTCTTGCAGAGAGTAAAGTGAGAAGATCGTCTCATGTTTCTAAGATGAGAAGCTATAGCCAGCAGCCAGTTAGCTTAGTTTAGCATAAAGACTGGAAACAGGGGAAAACAGCTGGCCTGGCTCTGTCCAAATGTAACAAAATCCGCCCACCAGCACCTGTAAAGCTCATTAATTCACACGTTTATTTTGTTTATTTAATTGGTACAAAAGCCAACTCATCGATGTAAGTCACTGTGAGCGGCCAAGAAATATTCCAGCACATAACCCCCAATTAAATCGCAACTTGTCATTTTTATACTTCAGTCTTTGTGCAGATTAAACAAATTTATATCCAGTCTTTGTGCTATGCTAAGCTAACCGGCTGCTGGCTGTAGCCTTATATTCAATGGATATTTACCAAAATACTGAGCAATTTCTTAAAACGATTAAAATCTTTGCATATAAATTTTTCTAATTTACTGAACACTGTAATAGATGTTCAGCCACCGTTTAATGTCCCAAAAAATGCAGTTTTCATTTATATCAGTTTGACATGTTGTGATGCAGATTTAAAAAAAAAAAAAAGATCTGAAGGCCGTTAGATGACCTCTGCCTCTTTCAACACCAGCCTGTATCTTTCCTTTCCATAATGGTTGTCCATGTTAATATTTCATTGGCTTTCAGAAGAAAAAAAACAAAAACAAATGGAGATGTGGACTGGAGAGAGTGCTGTCCCTTAGAGCAGATAAATCACAGTTTAACTGAGAGGGGTCAACTATCTGCTTCTATAACTGGTCATACCCAACATGACAGCAGACAAGAGGATGACTATAGAAAATACTGAAACATGTACGTTTGATGTGAATTCTGCATGAATTATTCAGGGTGTAAATGTTGAATGCTTTCTACATGTCATAACCAGAAAGCATGAGGGCCTACTGTGATGCGTTTTCCTTTGTTAAGAATCGTCTGGTGAAAAAGGCTCGAGGATTGTTGTCACACATTGTCAACATTACAGATTAGACATCACATAGACCCAGTTATCTATTCTTTGTGGTGTGTCCTCTAGATTACAATGGCTGACCAATTTGTTTCCATCATGTGCGCGAGTTACTGCAATCCTATAGTCTTCCCTGTGACCTTTCACTGCTGCGGTTAGCACAAAAGACATGAGTTTTGCCTGAACAACAACAGGAGTTTGGTGTAAAAGAAAACACTGGCTGCCATTTGTGTGCCGATGACTGGCCTGTAAGACACATTAGGCCACAACAAAAGAAGAGATTTCTCTAGAAAAAAATGCACGGTGGTGGTGGTGACAATGCAACAACAAAATCAGCTGTTCCGTGGCTCGACTCAAAATTCAAGAAAGCTCTTAACGTTACGGACAAAATATGCAACAAAGAATGCGTCATTTGACTTCATGCTCCATATGCGCTTTCTGGGGGGAAGTAGTTTGGAACGCCGCCCAGTTATGTTGCAGTTTCACGCACAATTCCAAGGACTGCTCAGTGTTTTCCCTCGGACAATGTGTACATTGAAGGGAACGAGAGCACAACAGGCCGTGGATATCATGTGGAACTGACACAGCCTTGACAGATTTAATGCCATCTAAAACTGCTCACAGTTCTCCACGCAAGGCCCACAGACGGCCAGAGGGAGACAATGGAGCAATTACATAACACCTATGAACCCGGAGTGATTATGTTATATAACAGACACATCATATAGTGCACTGCAGGCCCATCTGTTGCATTTATGTTGACCAGGAGTGTGTAATGCTCACTTAAACCTCTACTTCAAATTCACTTTCTCAAGTATTTTGTACTAGAAGAGTTTAATTTCATGTTTTACTTAATGCAGGATGACTTCAAACATACCTGCCGTTATTATACTTAATCATAAAAACCATCTTTGCAAATCAAGCAGTGACATTTGATAGTGATGTGTGCATTTCTCTATAAACATGCAAATGAATAATTAATGTCAAGGAAAAGGGTGGGGGGAATCATGTTTCACTTACAGAGATATTACTGAGACCGTCGGCATAAAGATTCAAAGCTGCTAAAAAGCATACAGCTGAAAAACACTTGAAATTAAAATGATTTTTCAACGGTTTAATGTGTTAAAGTGTGAAGAGCTTAACATGAATGCTGTTTATTTCACAAAATGAAGAGGGTCAGAAACACACTTCACTCAAACAATATGCAAACTCTTGCACATATTACCATTTTCCCTAACTGGGAAAGACAAATTTTCTCTCAACATTCTCTGTTTTTAAAATAACAGCTTTTGGTGAAGTCTGGGTCTTCCAGTTTGGCAGTTTTTGGATTCTTGTGGATGACTAGTCAAATGCAGGTATGTCACGTCAGGATATTTGCAGCACTGCTACAATGGGGTCTAAAAGCAGAAAAATGTTCAACTATCTAAAATATTAAAAGGGCGACGCTTGACCAGAAAAGCTCACTTGCTTGCTCTTTCTAGCTGTTGCTACTGTTTCGCCAGCCAACATGAATAACACAGAGCTAGATGGAACAACAACAAAAACAGCCCCACACTCTAAAGTGGATCATACAGTGTACCGTCGATCTGTGTTCGGGTGTTTGAGGAGTGATTCTAATGAATCTTTGCTTTCTTGATGCATTCAGATCCCCTCAATCTGTTTATCTACATCTAATTCACTAAGCCATGCTAACATGTAGCTTCAAACGATTGGATCACAGTTTTTCAAGTCTGATTTAAAATAATAGTCAGGTGCTCATATGAACATTGATACAGGTTTTCCTTGCTGTAATCATTCCTCCTGTTCATACCGACCATTCGACGATCACTTCCGTAACATGCTTTCAATGTTAGTGATGGGGGATTAAATCCTCAGTGTAAAAATGCATTCCAAAGTTTATCTGAAGCTTATATGAGGCTTCAGTAGTCTGAGTTAGTCAAATCAAGAAAAATATCTTCTTAAGTTTCAGCCTTTTTAGTACAATATTCCTTCTTTTTGTTACTATCGTCCACTGCGGCTCAACAGGGAAAACAAAAAGCAGGAATTTGGCACTAAAAAGATTTCAACATAGGAAGACATCCACTTTATTTGACTGACTCAGATGGCTGAAGCCTCATATAACCTTCACATAAACTTTGGAATACATGATGCACAAAACACAGACTGTGGATTTTGTCCCCCATCTCTTACATTGAAAGTGCATTAGGGAGGGATCTTCTAATGGTCAGTATGAACAGGAGGAACGATTACAGCGAGCAAAAACTGTTTCAATATTTATACGGATACCTGACTATTATTTTAACACAGACTTGAAAAAATGTGAACCCGTCCTTTAAAATGTGTCTAGGGTGATCTGATGACAAGCGGCAGCTCTAAATACAGCCCTGAAGGCACACAAAAAGCATTGAGAAAGCACTGGGATCTCAAACCAAGGAGGAACAAATCAGGCGATCTGCCAATGACACACAACTTGGATACGGTTGGAAAAGAATGAACATGAATCAAGTACTGAAGAGTCACCAAATCTATTTTTTCTCTTTACCTGCAACTGCAGTTTTGCCACAGATAAAATCAAATGGGAACAAGTAAGTAAAATCCCCTCAGAGGTGGATTAAGACACAATCAACAACTATCGGATACAACACACAGGGTCTGAACACCGCCTTGATGATGCCTCACACTTCTCTGAATAACTCTGAGCAACTGCACTCAATGTGAGAACTGTGTAGGCTTTATGTGCAGACAGGGTAAAAGAAAAGCCCATTGCATGTTATGTAGCCGTTTTTCCATTGGAGATAAAATGAGTCACTGCCCCTTTAATCAGAATTGAACGTTTCTTCATGGTATTCTGGTCTTCTAAGGCTACTGTTGGTAGAGGAACCTGGGATCTCCCTGTGCTGCATAATGGTAATAAGTGCTTGAGGGTGGATATTAACTATGCTGTTTATTACAACCTTAGTCTTATATTTTGTGGTTTTGACCATCATTTCTGTCTGTTATGTTAACATTCCAGTCACCAAAGTAATGGTTAAGATCTGGGACCATGGCGACATACAGCAGCTACAGCGAAGTTTGAGTGGTCAAGAAATCCGAGCAGTTAGAAAGTTAAACCAGGAAGTTGGGGGCAAAATGTCCCTGAAAAATGTAAAAATTTCCCTTGGAAATGAGATGACGGGGGATTTTTAAATGCCCTCGTAAAATAAACAGTTAAACAAAGACTTAATACGTTTTGCAAAGCGTGTCTGGAATTTTGCTCTGTATTCAAAGTGCGACTCAGAATTGGCCGGGACAGCTAGGCTTCCATTTCAGCACAACCCCCGCCCTTTCCTCCCGCTCGAGGTTGTGAGGCAGCTACGACAGCTACTAACAGTAACGTTAACAACATGAAGCGTTTTTTTTGAATTCACAAACCTGTCACTTCTAGCCGAGTCACAATCAGTTGATAATGAAAGTACGTTAGAAATCGACAGTTGTTGACCCTCTTCTGGTCTGCCCTGTGCTTAAAAAAAGCTACTAAAGCTGTCATAGCGCATGTTATTTTAAACCATAGAATGCCATAAATAACAGGCCAGACAATCGGCAATGTTGTTGAGATGTTGAACTGTGACGTTGTTACGCAACACTGTGTTTATTGTTGATACTTTTGAAAATAAAATATGCATTAAATGGGCAAAAATACTCACACAGTTATAATCTGTAACTGGGATTATAACTCAGTGTGAGTACTTTTACCCATTAAATGTTCTTGCATTATAAGTTCGGCTGCTCCTTTTGCTTTTTTAAACAAGAGTCACTGAATATTGGTCTGTCATGCAACATAGAACTAAGGTATTTCCCATTGTTTGAAAAAATTGCCCTGGAAATCAAATATATTTCAGGAGGGCAAAAAAAGCCCTTGTAAAAAAACCAAAACAAAAACAAAAGGTAATTTCCTACCCTGGTCGTGAGTATTTACTTCCTGGTTACAATCTTATTACTACCAATGGGAATAATGACAGAAACTATAGAAATAAGACTCAAGTTGTAATAATCTGGAATTAGCCTTTAGGTATCCTCTCACTACATCTGTCCTTCATGACTCATAACATAATGACACACAGTCCCCTGCACATGCACCAACACTCACCATGTGGGCTCGTGTCGGAGGTGAATTCCATGCCAGGTTCTGTGGTGGTCTCCGTCTCCACCGTGATTTCCTGCCCCTCATCAGAATAGGTTTCTAGAGTTGGGGTGTCTGGAACCGAAGATGTGGTCCAGTTCCCTTCTTCCTCTGTGGTGGGAGGAGGTGGAGGCGCGGTGCTCGGTGGTGCCTGAGGGGCATCAGTTGGAGCTGGGGGTAGGGGAGGAGGGATTGGTGCCAACTTCCTGGTGGCATTGGGACCCACCGGTTGTACGTTCTCATCAACAGCTGGGCTTGTGGTCGTGGTGGTGGTTGTTTTTGTCGTCACCGGGATGACGGCGAGTGTTGTGGGTGGGCCTGTGGGGGCTGGTGTGTGTGCGGCTGTGATGTTGAGGGAGGGTGCGGCTGGGGGGTCTGTGGGTTTGGCAGTGATATTTGGAGGACCTGGAAAGGAGAAGACATGAGTAGGTCAAGCAAAGTACTGTGCAGTTTTTCACTGGGAGCTTTTTAACCTACAAAGGTGAGTAAGTAAAGACATTTGATTTAATTATTTGGACATGGTTCTTACTTGTGACGGGGACATGATCCTGGGCTGAGGCCCCGAGGGCTAGACCGAGCAGCAGGAGCAGGGGACACACACCCATTCTGCCCTACATAGAGGATACACAACACAAGGGACAAGAGGGTTTTAGTCAAAAACAACCATAAATCTCATTGAAAATCAATGAAACAAAATATCCTGAACTTTATTCAGACCAGGAAATTCAGGGTTTGTGTGTTTTATAATCCACTATATTTTTTTCTACCTTAATCCCACATGCTCAATTTTGGAAGGTAATACTCTTAAAACTATTTTTGAAATGAAAATGAAATACTTGTTAGTTTGTGTGTGTTAAATGTCGTTTACCTGAAGAAGCGAAATTGGCATCAATCACTCATTCGCACAGCGTGGTTCTGGAAAGCAAAGAGAGGACATTTAGCATGACTCAGAAGATCTCATTATTTTCTTGCGTTTCACTTCACATGTATGGCAAATTCATATTTGTCTTTAAAGTAACATTTGTTCTCTTTGCAACATGCTCCCCCAAGATCACGGTGAGTTACAAGGTGTGTCACGTTGATATGTTCCTGTCGCACTATCGTTTTACATGATTTGGTCGTCCAAACTAATGATTAAAAAAAAAAAAAAGTTAATTGTACTTAAAAACTAACAAAATTAGTTTGAAGCTTAGGTTTTACACTTTTGAGCAGCTTTGGCTACATAACAAAATCATTAAATTGATCATTTTGACTACATTTACTATGTTGTAATATATGAAAAACATTCTCATTAATATTCTTATATTGATTTCAACCATGTCTTCCAGCCTTTTATGTGTTTCTTAACTCGTTGCAATATTGTTTCATTTGTTTGATATTCAACATTTATCAACCAACTTCAACCAACCAAAACAGAATTAGGGTCACATTTAAATTCCTGCAGTGATATTAAATCAGCATTTAGGACACTTTGACCCTGATATGGGGATGAGTGAGTGGAGGTCAGAGGATACACAGACTTGGAGAAAGCATGACAAAGGCTGGGTGGTCGTGTGGACAGCTATCAACCTTTTGTGTAATCCCAGAGGCCAACGAGGCTGTTGTCTCCCTGACTGAGCTGTGATAATCCCCGGGCCTAATCCCATGGTCCTGACCCGGGAATAATCCAGCCCGTCTGCCTCTGCTTACAGAGATACTCCACCGCTGCACCGAGCCAAACACAAACTGATGCTTTACATCAGGGATTATTGCATCTGTGGGCAGAGGATAAATTGGGCGCTAAAAGCACTAATAGTGCCAGTTGCCAATCTCCTGGCGTTTTGAACTGAGCTCATTCATTGCAGTACTTACATTTGGATTTTAGCACAGCGCTGTTTGACTGCTGCCTGAAATGGGGCATGATGAGCAAGTTATGTGGTCAATGAGGATGCTATTAACCTACAAATCCAATTGTTCCTCTCCCTCTTACTGTCACGCATCCATGCATCCATTTACCCGGCAAATGTCTGTTTCCAAAAGTGATTTATGCCCCCAGGTTCTGAGATTTTGAAACATGAAAATTTGACTGACAGGGAAACTTGAACAAAAAAACATAGATTCAAAGATTTCTGTACAGTTCTTATAAATCAAAGTCCCTCCCCCCCTCCCCCCCCTTTTTTTTAAAGGAAACACAGCAAGGATGTTTTCACAAGTCTCTAATGACATGCAGGTGCACTGATATCCTTGTTGTTAATAGTGTTTAATATTCTTATATCAAACGTCTCAACTCTGCAAATGAGCAACAGCTGTGAGCAAAGAAAACATATATCTGCAGTGTGTTCAGACTTTAGTTAAGTCATAAATCAAAGCACATGTTGCTTCCTTCCTCCGCTGTCTGGTCAGACACACACACACACACACTCACAAAAAAAAAAAAAAATCCCTCACTAACCCAAAAACCACATCACAACCCCTTAACCCCTGCTTCTACTATCCTCCCCTTCAACACTCATTAAATCGGAGTGACTCAGCTTGAACGGCCGAGCTCAGTGATTGGTACTATTTACTGTGAATGAACGCTGTACGGCATCTTTCGCAGCATGTATCAGGTTAAATTTGACGTGATAGACTGAGGTCACTACTGGGCATGTTCACATCAGCAAGCTTTTTTTTTTTTTGGTTTTTCTTAATGAAGCATGACTCATTGTTTTCTGCGCGCCATCCGGGGAGGCAGCATGACGTGTCGCTGTGATGGTGTAAGTGATATAAGCCGGTCCTGTTGCTAGCCTTCACTTCTAAGATGCTGCAGGTTTTTATCTAGAGACTGTGAGGCCCATGAGCACAACTCCCAAGACATGCATCTTAATGTGTTTTGGCCTCCTGAGAAGCAGCAGGAGACTTATGTGTTGGTAGAGGACATCATTAATTTAAGAGGTACTGGGCAAGTGCTTCTATTTGTGCCACTTTTAGGTTTTGTGCAGTCAGTGCTTCCTATTAAAAGGGTACTATAGGTTGCTGTAATGCCGCCCAATTATTTATTTATTTGTCTAATTACATTATTGTATAGGACATGAACCTTGAGGTAAATCACTCGTGTCCTGAACAGGCTTGAAAAATGTTCCTACACTAGTTAAGAAACCTCTTCCTATTACAGCAAACCAAGAAGCCCCTCTTCTCGACAGAACAAAGAAATAGCTCACTACCTGCTTTTATTGATTTGATCTCATGTTTCATAAGCAGATTTAATTGATAAAGCACTTTTCATCTTTAGTCTGTTTTCTTTTCGATCCAGCCTCCTCCCTCGTGTAGTGACGCAGCCAAATGTTAAAAAAAAAAAAAAGGGGAGTAAATATCTTTCCAACAGCTTCATCACGCTATTCCCTGCAGAGGAAACATGTACATGCCCATCTATTAGTGAATGAATGTACTCAAAAGTTAGTCATGCAACTCTCACTCTCCTGACTTTGGGCTTGTGTTGTGCAACCATGTGAATATTTTTCAGACGAGGCAGAGCACTTAGAGAAAGCCCTGTACGGCAGTTGCCACTGGGATGAGCTGCCCTGTGGCTGAGCGCAAAACTGCCACAGCTTTCTTAAGAGTATGACAAGCCAAACAAAAATCAATAGTTTGACTGGAGGGAGTGAGAAATACACAACACAAAAATGTGGCAGGACAGCCTCTTCGCTTTTGATGGAAATAGAAAATGACTATGGTTTCTTTCTGCTCCACCCTTTATTTCCTGATAGTATTATTATCATATGCTCACTTGCAGTATCTTTATCTACTGTGCTGGTTTAATTGACATTGGTATAATAACAGGGCTGGGTGTTGAACCTTAGTACCTGTTGAGTAACAACCAAAAGCTGACCATAACATCAAGTATCAAAAAGTATCACAAGCTGCCTTCCACAGATTCTTAGGCTTGCTTATTAATTCTCTCTAACTTTATACTATATTTAATTCAGGCAAAGTTCTTCATTTAAAAATGATACATTCAGCACTGTGGACTATTTTGTTTAATGAATGTCAAACTGAAAACAGACCATACTGGCTGATATATAGAGAAATAAACCACATCCTGTTATACTGTAGTCATAGAAAACACTTACTTTTGATTGGTTGGCAGGTGTCCAGTAAAATTATATTTCAGGACATCTCAAACATAGTTTCAGTCAACAGTTAAGTCATCGTTCTACATCAGGTTTATTCATCTGCAGGTGATCATAACAACTATAGCAACAATGCTTATCCTGTATGCTGTTACCGGCTAACTGCGGAAATATGAGTTAAAATTAGAGCTGCAATGATTAGTCGATCGACAGAAAATTAAACACAACTATTGTGACAATCAATTAATCGTTTTGAGTAATTTTTTAAGAGAAAATGCAACAATTCTCTGGTGACACCTTCCTTTATGTGAATCTTTTCTGTTTTCTTTAGTCTTCCATGATAATTAACTGAATATCTTTGGATTGTTGGTTGGGACAAAACGAGAAATTTTAGGTTGAATCTTGACTTTGGGGAACAGTGATTGACATTTTTCATCATTTTATCAACCAAACGACTAATCGACTGAGAAAATAACCGACAGATTAATCGATAATGAAAATAATCGTTAGCTGCTGCTCTAGTGAACATGACAAAAATGACAACTGACTTTGAAAATAAAAATACAGACAATTCAGATGTGTCAGGGTGGAAGTGTCAATGATGTAAACACAATAGTTCACCTTGGCTTGAATTTGTGTGTATTTAGAGAATGTCTGGTCTTAAAGCGAGGCTATGCAACAAAGTGGTGAAAAGTGGTAATTATGGAGTAACTTTAAATGCTAACATGTAGCTTAAAAGTAGCTTAAGTGGAGAAAAGTCATAAGTGAGCAAAGGACTCAGTCACATCATTTACACCACAATATTTATCTAACGCTTGCTTACATTAGCCATCATAAGCTACTGGTCAAACCAAATAAACCCCCTGAATGAATTAAATTAAGCAAGGATGTGTTGTGTTTTATTATTTATTAATTCTTACTTATTAATTCAACTAGTCATGGTTGAGGCAGAATATTCTATTTCTTGCTTCAGAAGTTGTACAGTCTTACTTAAACTGTGGTTACAGATGTTTATCAAGCCTCTCTGGTATTATTGTTTCTTAATTTAATGTAATCTATTTTATCTGATTGCATTTGATCATACATGTCCACTTGGTAATGCCCACGCTGTATTTAAAAAAACAAAAGATACATTCTGTTACAGAAACCAGTAACTTTAGATAAATACATATATAGGGTCACAATGTCCAGAATTCTATGATTATAGAAAAGTAAACAGCTCATATGCCGTCATGTAAGACAACACACTGAACCCGAAAAGCTTTCTTATATCCTGAGTCAAAGTCCAAACCATTGTGCAGAAACTCGATGCTTAATGTGCATGCAAGTGGTGAGCCCGACCACGACCAACTAATGAAGACAGTTGCCTCTCTGCCTGTGGCCAACTGCAGACCTCATAGGAGTGCAATCACACAGTAGTGAAAGGGCTGGGCTGTTCCCATGTCATTTCATTCACAGAGTGAAAGGAACACTTATAGGTAGAATATAAAGGAAGTCCAATTACATCTCCATGACAACCAAAGGCTAAGACGTAAGATCAGTGCAAGGTAGTCATTTAATAAGGAGCGTTCCCACTCAAGTCTCTGGATTTCACTGATGCCTTTGTATTTACTTGCGACCTTAGGTGAAGTAATAAGTATCTCTTCTGACAGCACGGACATGAATTCACGAATAGCTTCAGATGACATAAGACAGATTTTTCAAAAGTGACATCTAAGGGGAAGAAAATACTTGAACCTAAGTCTAGAATCTCTCAGAGCTGCTGCTATTTCTTAAAGTTGAATATGTGCTGTTTGATAGAGATTTCACAGAAACTCAATGACAAATGCGGCCAAAACACAACAACTCCTCTTTGTTTATTCCGACAACCAACAAATCTTATTCATAATTCCCCAGACGATCTCCCGAGGCAAGTGAGTGAGCTGCAGCAGACACAAACCCTGCAGGCTTAGCTGACATGACACCAGTAGTGGTGGTCAAGGGGACTTCACCATTCAAGCAGAGAAATATTTCCCTCTGGCTTCCTACAAGGCGTCCTGTGCTTCACTAGTGGCTGCAGCTTTAGATAATGGTTGTCTGTCTGTCTCCATTCATGGCATATTAATACTGTTTCTATGTCTTGAGAGGGAGGGGGCCGGGGGGGACCGGGGCAACAGGAATACTGTGAATGCTTCTCTTCACGGGAGACTGAAGTAGGCCTAACCCAGGGCCGCTAGGACTCTCGCTCTGAAACAGACCACAGATTATACGTCCCCAGTGCCACATACAACAGCCACAATCCTCTGGACTTCCCTTTCTGAGGGATACTACTCCCTGCTGGTGTGGTTTGTGTTCCTGTTCGCTTCATTCATGAAGCTGGTGAGTTGATGAAAAGACGAAGAGAAGCATAGGATTACTATTCTGGCTAATCATACAGGCATGGGTGACCGCTGTGTCTGTTATTAAGCCCGTAATGATGATTTGGTTCCGTCAGGCATGAAGGATCAAGAAAACGCACTTGTTTCAATGAGTGAAAGTGGTGAGTCAGAGAGGCTCTGCTCTACGTCTGCTTCATTGTGGGGTTTCTCACAGAGCATGCCAGGGGCCTCTCAAGCTTTCCCACATTGGACACAGAGGATGTGGAGGCGCAAAGCATGGCCTCCCCACAGAAGCCACTGTGACCTTGAAGCGTGGTGTGGGGCCAAACGGCCAGCTGAAGGGCCACGATGAAACCAGACTCAATATCACTTTATGTCAGTTGAAACTTAGCCACTCAAATGGATTTCTAGCAGAGTATCAAAAACTGGCAGAACACTGACTGCTGGCCTGGTTAGATTTGTGGTCTTGTTTACTTATTCTTTGATTAGAAAGTTTATAGTTTGATTAGAACTTTGCCAATTTCAGAAGTATTTTATTTAGGAAAAGTTTTTTTCTGGCTGCTCGTGCTTACACAGCATTTTCATTTTTGAGAATTTGGCTTACTTTATTAAAGGAAATATGTGTTTTTGGAGAAAGGGAAAAAGCATAGTATTGAAAACATATTTTGGTAGTAGTACCAACACTAAGGTATCATTTTGGCAATAATGTTCATAGGTCTTAAATGATACCCAGCCCTAAATGCAGCACAGAGGGGCAGCACTGCCAAACTTCACGGCCACATTGTTTCATCTTTGCTTTGGTCGTTTGGGTTCTGTAACAATGGGAGCCCAAACTGAAGGTTCCCATATCTGAAGTGACCATCCTACTGCACTCGTCCCCTCCTCTTCCTACGAAAGATAAGAAGATGAAGAGACAATCATCTGAGACTTAAGTACACGGCAGTGTGATGACGGTGCTTCTCCAGATTCCCTTTTCTTCCTCGTCCATTCTTACGTGAACGTGCACACAAAGACTATTCAGGCTTGCTAACATGTTCTTTGGACATTTTTTTCACAGTGGGGCAAGAAAGGTCTTGTCGGCTCGAAGGCCGATGCCAAGGGCAAATATAAATATTTATAACTCTGGCTCTCAACTGGTTTTGAATTCGAACTAAGTTTGACCTCGACTGCGAAGGCAAGACCCATTGTTTGAAAAGAGTGAATGTGACATTTTGCTCGTAATTTCTGGTTTTCTGTGGATTTTAAACCCACAAAACACTAAAATGTGGCCGCTTTAACATAACTGTCACATTTACCAAGACGTACTGTATAACAATCAAAGAATTTATGTGCTTCTAGTTATGGTCAAGAGGCGCAGTCGAGTGTAATCCTTTATGTGGAGGAGTGTTAATGTACTGCTTCTACAAAACCCACCTGCCTTCCATCCACAGCTCCAACATTTAGTGCCATTATCCCACCTCATGGAAACCTACAGGAGAACAGTGCTGCACTAATATAAACTCTAATCAAGGGATAAGGAGGACCTGAATCACAGGTGAGCTTACAAAAAAAAAATCACAAGAAACTTCTCACACATCAAAAATACTTCTTAAATCCCACCAAGTCTTTTAAGTCGACCATCCACATCCATCACATTCGTGGTGAACCAGAAACATCAATCAGCCCACATCACAAGCACATAGAACAAAGATTTACTCAATAATTTGAAGGGATTACATAATTGCTACTCCACATCTACGGAAGACAAAGCTCGATGGGTTCTGTGAAGTCTTCCCGGTTGGACGAGATATTTGATTTGTGAATCGTTAGTCATCGCACAGGTTCATTTCCTGTATTGCCAAATAAATGTCATTACGGTCGAGTGACATATCAGATGGAGCTGAATCAGGCCCCGTAATGCTTCGTAATCCTCTAAATGTAGCCGTGTTTATCCTGTCAGAGGCTGAATTACAGTGCCCTTCCAGAGTAAAATATGTAGGCCCACAGGTGGAAACAAAAATATACCTCCTGCCGCACCCAAACAGCCAACTCATAATACTGTGTCAGCAGCAGCACCCTGAAATTGTGAAATTTCACGACATGGAGGTGAAGATCCGTCCATCAAAACTTAACGCGCAAGCTCCCACAAGGCAATTTCAAGCTACACTTTATCCTTATTTTTAGAAACTAGGCCAATCATGAAAAATATGGTGCAAGGATCACTCAAACTCCTCTGCTAAAACCCTTTCAGGATCCCAAGACAGAAATAACTCATTTTTCTTAAAATAGGCTGGAGAATGGAGATATGAAGAGAACGAGCGAGATGATAACGCTCTTGCCTTTCTCTGCCGTACTGCCAAGCACTTTTAAAAAAAAAAAAAAAAAGACACAGTCAGACTTTCATGAGATGGAGCTGCTTGACAACCAGAGGTGGACATGTCCAGGCCTGACAAACAGAGGTCAAGGTAGGCCCGATGGCTCTCTGAGTCTGACTTAGGAGTCACACACGTTGCAAGGAGTTGCGGCTTCAGTTTTTGCACTTGGACGGTCCTAACGTGACATGACGACCTCGGTGAAGTGGAAACCAGACTGAGTTATGGTTGATATGTGCTGCAGCAGCTCAGTGAATCGGTCCAGACGTGATGAGTCAAGCTCCAGGCAGACATAGCAGAGGCTCTTTTCAGATATGACAAGCCAGGCTCTTCCACTGCATCCTCAGCTCTGGATGATGCTTCTCTCTGCTCTCACTTTAAAGCATCCAAACTCCTATTTGGCTCAAATGAAGCAGCAACCAGTGTACTCATTAATATTCTTCATCTAACTCCCATCATTTATTATGACGAACAAGTAGCTGTCCCGTTAAAGGAATAATCTGTGTTCTAAAGAGGCTGAGAAATCACAACTTACAGGGTAAGTAAAACAGAAAAAAAAAGCTCTCAACACCCACAAGATTGAAATGGTATGCTCGGTTACACCCAACATTCAGAGAGAGAGAGAGAGAGAGAAAGAGAGAGGAGAATATTAATCATTACAAAAAAAAAAAAAAAAACTTTGGGAGAGGTTGTAAAGGGGAATTCACGCTCAAGAGACTTTATGTCAGAGACAGCAGAAGAAGAAACACAAAGCAGCCGCTGTGATTTGACAGACCGTACATGTTAATGTTAGTAATGTTAGAGCGACCTAATTCCTGTTGTGGGTCGCATGAAGCCCCCCTGCTCCTCTACCCACACCCACCCACCCACCCAGCCAAGCTCCCCACCCTCTCTGAACGTGTAATAACAAAGCGTTGATCAATAAAGTGTACTTTCCAGTGAGGCAGGACAGACCTGGACCCGCTCTTTGTTCCTGTGCCAGCGCAACAGCATGTGTTTTCGGGCACAACATAACCGAGTTACAAACCTCTGACTTCTAAAATGTTGTCACACTCATCTTTAAGCCCCCTTTTTCTTGAGAGCCCCCCTCGCCGAAATTTCCCTCCCTGCCTCCGAGCTACTTCTGAAATGTTCCGAGTATTACAAAGAGGTTCACAAGTGCTGAACACAGCCCTGCTCCTGACACACGACTGGGTTTACCTCCACTGCTTGTAAAGGTAGCGTGTAATGAACCCTGCGAGGCTGAGTGTGGGGGGACAAAGTGCTTGTTTGTGGGTGACACAGCAAGAGGAAACATGCTTGTACAGCGACATTGTAACAAGTGCGATTCAGGCTTTGCGCAACAAAAACAAGAAAACTCACCACAACTCCTGTAGCGCCCAGAGGAAACCCGAAAGGGGCAAAAAAACAAGTCAAAGCCAAGTAGGAATTTATGCTCTCTTTCTCTTCCACGTTTTTCAACCCCGGCCCCTGTCTCCACACCCCTGGAACCGAGAGTGTGAGCGGGGTGGGGGGACCTGGGTGATAGCAGAGGAGGGAAGCACGATCTGGGACACACGGCCAACACTTCGCTGTCAGTTTATCCGCTAAATCCAGGCGAGTACCGGCGCCCCCCAAACAATCCTCAGTCCGCCCTAACGTACCGTCCCTTCAGAGTGTACTTTTTTAGCTTTCCTGGATGATAAATCCCACGGTTTATCCGCTGTATCCGGGCGCGTCGGCCGACTATTCTAGTCCGCCATGTTGTGTGTCTGTCTGCATCGGAAGAATGGGAAGCGAGCTGCAAATTCCCAGGCCAGGCCCCGTCTCTTCTCCAGTCGGTTTCTCCATAGTCCGCAGCGACACCTGCTGGCCGAGTGAAGGCCTGCATGGTCCGGACTGTGCCACACAATCACTGCGGCGGTTCATGGAGGGTCCCTGACTCTGTCTGACTGCTGACTGTCCCTCTCTTGTTTATCAACCCATCCACAGTATGGACAATTATATAACTCTCAGATGAATGTAGGCCTATATGTGAAATCAAATATTTAGTTTGTGGTGCATTGTGACAATGTGTCTAACTCAATATATTGTGAGTGGAACTAAGGCTGGATTACAAGCCTGGAAAATGGGCCCCCAGATCATTAGGGGTCCCAGAGGCCCTGGGTGTGTGGCAGTAACTTGTTATAATTTATGTTACTTGATGTAATTTCCTCAATTACAAATTAGTTTGAAAATTTGTACCACTAAAGCACAATTAAAAACTAAAATGGTATTTACCCAAGCTAGTTTTAATACCTCTAACCTCTGTCCAGGTGCCCCATTTTTGTGCACAAGCCCGAAAATAATGTACCCAAAATAAGAAGGTGACTGTTCTTCAACCCTTTTGATTACAGTCATAATCCAGGTCTCATTTAAAAGGTAAATCTCTAAATTTTACAACCAAAAAGTCAGAATGAGTATAAGTGATCCTGAAAATAATGCAGCCAAGGCTGAAGTGTCCCCAAAAAATAGCCTCATAAATGAATTAGTCAAATCACACTCCACCAGGTAAATTTGAATATAATCAAATTATTGCATTAATTGCCCTGAACTGAAAACATTATTGTAGACTTTAACTGAAGAAAACAGCTAGAATCATAACAAAATAAATGATTACAAATAAGAATAAGAAGTGCAGGAAAGTCATACTGTCTTATAAATGAATAGAAATAGCTCAATATGTCAAGTAAGAGAATTTCAATGGTATCCTATGATTAGTCTTACAGTGTCAGAAATTACAGTGTAATAAAAGTCATTGAATATTAAGTCTTGCCACATCTGGAACAGTGAGAGGGAGGCAAGGGTACTTTTAAACTGGAACATTTAGTCTATTAATTTATTAGTCAATCAATTGACAGAAAATTAATTGAGAACAAGTTTAACTGAAGAATTGTCATTTTTTGGGGCAAACATGCCAAAAAATTCAGTAGTTAGCAGCATCTCAGGTGTTCATGCTATCTGGTTTACTCAGTATTCTATTATAATAACCTGAATACATTTGGTATTTGGACTGTTGGTTGAACAAAACAAGTAAATTGAAGATAATTTTAATTTTGGGAAAAAAAAATCTTATATTATCAACCAGTTAATCAATAACGAAAATAATCATTAGTTACAGTCCCAGGCTATTGGCACTGTGTACAAGATTAAAAGAGCAGTACAAACATTGTGTATCTGTTCAGTTTTTTCTTACTTTCTTATCTTTTTTGTGGTCCTGGGGATCTGGAGCATAAACCAGCTACACAAAGCAGGAGTCCACCATATGACTGACAGGACCAGACTCTCATATTCATACTTTTTTACAGATTTTTTTCGGTCAGCCTGAGTAGCATATGTTTAGACACAGAGAGGGTGTTGGCTGGGTTTGAGTTTCTCAAGCTGTGACTGAGCCACCAGCAGCCATGATCAACACTAGATACTGCATCAGTCCTCTATTAATATTCACACAAGGATTTTGCACACAAGATGTAATTTCTCACTTATTATTTATTATTCATGTCTCATTATAAATGAAGAAGCAATGTAGCTAAAACTTAAACTTAATAAATAATATGAAGGTATACATAGTACATCATGTTTTGACTGCTGGTTAATGTCCAGACATAAAACATTTAAGTGGAAATTACAGGATTGTAGCAGAGAGCAGAATGTGAATGCTGATATGGAAACATGTTTTGTGTGGAATTTAAGACTTTGCATCTTGAACACAATATTTTTTTGTGCGTGAATGTCATATTTGATGTGTTACGCTCAACTGCAAAAACAGGCTTTATGAATATTATCATTGAGCATCAAACTGGAAAATTGTGTGTAAATTGTTGCTGGAATATATTGTCCAGTTGAGAGATCAAGTTAACAGGAAGTAAATAAAAAAGCCTGTGTGCGTCGTAGCAGCTGACAGATTTGCAAATACAATACTTAGACTGCCAGGTTAGCAATGACAGCCCGGGTGAACTCGTCGCTTGTGGCATAACCCCCCAGGTCTCCAGTGCGCACCTGTTGCAAACATAAGGACAGTGTGTTACTATATGCACAGCTGCAGCAACACATGTCCACATACAGTATCGTCGTTAGAGAGCCTTTGAAAACTGCACTCACAGAACGCACAAATAGTGCGATCAGTGAGATGTGTTCATTAGAAAGCATCATTTTACAAGTTATGTTCTCTTCATTTTCTATATAAAATATACCAGTCAAATAAAGTACAGCTAAGAACCAAACACACATTATAACAATTCTCGGAAGCAGTTTGTGAGTCATTTCAATAAGTACTTAACCATAGTTACATTATTTAAGTTTTAAAGATCAAACACTATGAAGAGAAGACAGAATGTTATTCATTTAATACAACATCACACTTGTGACCAGCTTTAATATGAAAGTATGACACTTCGATACAGGATTTATTGTGAACAAAGGGAAAACTAAATCTGATTAACACAAAAAGACAAAAAACCCACAAATACAAAAAACACATGACACTGTTGTTAGTGGTATACAATCTCCATAACAAGATTTAAAATTTGGTCCAAACAAATATAAAGTTACTAATATATAACTTTATGTTTTATTGGGGTTAACAACTGACTACACATGAAGTCAGTTATATTGAGGAATGACAGATGAACAAAAAGCAGAGTCTTAATTCTTACAGCATCAGAGGCAGCAACAGTTCTGTGGGAACGAGCAGCACCATCTTGAGATAAATGTTGTGCTTTATTCTTTGGCATTTATGTTTAAATAAGAAATCGTGACTTGAATCATTTAGTTTGTCGTCAGTAGACTGGGAACCTAGCCACTAATCTACAGTATACTTATTGAAAATGTAACTTTTCTCTTTAACCTTAGTGTAGATGGTCTGCACTGCTCCACTTATGATGAACAGACAACTAGCTTTATGGACACTGAACATCACCTCAAGAGATTCTCTGTGGATATTAAGTGTAGAATTATTATAAAATGTTACAATTTGGTATAAAAATTGAAAATATTCACACTAGAAAGTAACACTATATATTGATGAAACTATTCATGATAATTTGGCAGAGTTGTTTATGTTAAAATGTGACTTTTATTATTAATATCCCAGTAAGAGACAAGAATTTTGCATTCAGATGGGTTTGCCTTTGCCATACAGTATTTCACAGCAGAGTGAAAGAGTCTGATTGACAACATCTGTAGGTCAGAAATGTTCTGGTATTACTGGGTCATGATGTAGCAATGTTGTTATATAATAAGTTACACTAGCAGTCAGTTTTCAGGTGGTTAAGGATGAGGCTATCAGACAAAGTGAAAAATGTCATGACAATAAGAGGAAGTTGGTGGTTGACCGCGAGGCAAAAGCAGATTAGCTGATAACTAATGATGTGTGATAGCAAAGAGGTAGTCTGTATGGCCAACATGGCTGGAACATTTAGATTATCAAGCGACAAGCAAAAAGAAATAGGTGGATGTAAAAATGTCTCCCAGAACGAGAAAAATGACACAGATGATCTAAATCAGTCCAGTAAAAATACTGAAAAGGCATCAAACTTAGCACAAAAAATCCAGGGTTTAGGAGAGAAGGCGAAAGGAGGGAACATGATTCTAACCTTCACATCACAGAGATGATAGTAACTATGAGGAAAGAGGGGTTTCCATGGAGAGGGGCAACAAGCTTTAACATGTAAATCCTTGAGAAGTAGCCTCATGAGCTGTACAAGGCACCGCTGATTCAAATGGATTTATTAACAAACCCAGTATAAACAATAAATGCAACTGAAAGTGTTTCCCAAAACTGTGCGACACAACTGTCATTTGGCAGTGAAGGGGAGAGATGAGTCTTAACATGCGTCCGAGTTCATGTTAAGATCAGTGTCCAGATTAAAGGAAATGTCAGGGAGGAGTGTGTCTGGGGAGCAAACATCTTAGTAAACGGCTCTGTGACGCAGGTTTTCCACAACAGCACACACAAAGTCACCAGTGGTAGAGTACCCGCCAAGGTCTCGTGTCCGAACCTGGGATGTGCACACAGACACACACAAACACACAGGATAACGGGGTGGGGGAGAGGAGGGTATCGAGGAGAGGGAAAAGGGAGAGGAAGGGCACTTCAGACAACTAGCAGGCAAATTCCACTTTCAATTGACAAGCATTCCTTAAAAATGATAATTTGTCACATTCACACAGTAACCTCTCCATGCCTCACAGACAGTAATACCCTAACCAACCAAACTTTTGCCACTGCTTAAAGAAAAGCAATGAAAAAGGGAAAAGGCTTCTGCTGCTGAAATGCAATCTATAGAGCTGAATTCACCGTGCATTTCAACAGCAAACCGAGAGATGAAGGTTGACCGATTTCATGCTAGTGTTTGTGTCAGTGTATGTTAGTGTCAACGGGGATCGGGTACAAAAAACAGTCAGTCCAAGCTAGGAGGAAAAAAAACAAAAAAAAAAAAACAGTTTCCCTGGTAACAAATACATGTAAGTTGCACATTTATAGGCAGAATAAAATTGAGTGAGGAAGAGATCTCAAAACTAAGTTATCAAAGGCGCTCTAACACACTGAAGTATAGTTTGCCATCTGTTAGATGTAGACATTTGTGGGTCGAGAACTGCTAATGTTCAGGGATGAACATGAACACTTTAGTATACGTTTCATTTTCTAAAGTGCCCGCAGCATCCTGACACTTCGTATATATGAGGTTGCAGATACTGACCCACAAAAATCGATGAGCAGTGTTACTTTACAAGCACAGGCTGACAGCATTAGGGTATGCATGTCCTGTTGCTTTCACATATCCTCATTCTGCAGAACCACCGGCTTTATCTTGCTCTGCTTGAATCATCAGATAAAAATCTATTTCCTCTTAGTGTTAATACTGTTAGTATTATCTGTTTCCACATTCATAGGCTGAATGCACCACTGGGCATACAGTAGGCAGAACTAACGAATAACACACACTCACTTACCTTGCCCTGTTTGATGACCCTCTTGACAGCGTCTGACACCATGTGGGAGTGATATTCCAGGCTGCAACACAATACAGTGACAATAAAGAGGTGGCCATAACTGTCTTGTGCACATGTCCACATTCAGACAAACAGGCACTCGAGGCAGTTCTCTGTTGCTTGAGAGATGCAGTGGACCAGGACAGAGGACTGGGGCTATGCTGTTACATGTTGTGTACTTTTATCTACAAGGCCTCAGCAGGTTGACTCACTTGAGGTGCCTGAGCATGTTAGCAGCACTGAGCAACATGGCCGTGGGGTTAGCAATGTTCCTTCCTACAGCTTGCGCAAAGGGATGGCGAGCACCCTGAAAGAGAAAAGAGACAGAGGATCAAGATCACTGCTGTAGTCCTGTAAGTCCTCGCCATCATTGTGAATCAGAGAGAGGTTTAGTAATCAACAGTTCATCAATAGATATTACTATTTTCTGGAGTGCACTATTATCATGCTCTGCCATTCACAACATTCACTGCCATTCAAAACAGTGTGAGAGGTCAGCGGAAACTTACAGTTTCAAAGACAGCGTACTCTGCACTGTAGCTTTCCCCGGGAACAACACCTGCTCCTCCAACCAGCCCTGCTGCCAGGTTATCAATAATGTTACCATACAGGTTGGGCATCACCAGCACATCAAACTGGTACGGGTTCTGAACCAGCTGCAGCAAAGTAACACAGACAATGACAAGTTTAATGCAGAAATGGAAGAGTGAAATTTAAACCTAATAAACTGTGTTTAGCAAGTCAGTAAACAAGTAATATGAATACAAGACTATTAGGTATAAGTATTATGTAAAAGCAAATCATTCATAGTAAAGTCAGGAGAATGAAAAGCTGTATATACCTGCATGCAACAATTATCAATGATTATGTTCTCATATTTGATTTTTGGGTACAGTTCTGCCACCTCCGCACAGCTCTGCAGAAACAGGCCATCACCTAATTTCCTGTAATTAGACAAGGGATGAGGACAAGTGTTGCTATGGCTGTAATGCAAATTATAACCCAAATTAACACAAAATTAATTGAAGAATATGACAAGACAAAAAGAAAGAGAGGAAGCTTTCTCACATGATGTTGGCCTTGTGAACAGCGGTGACCTTGCTTCGTCCCTTCTTGGTGGCATAATCAAAGGCAAACTTGGCGATGCGCCTTGACTTCTCTCTGGTGATGATCTTCAAGCATTCGATCACACCAGTCACACTCTAAAGAGCAAGGAGAGGGTTAATATATTTCAACACGGCCATTTTTATAGAAGCATCGACTAACCTGCAGTGTGAGAATCAAATATGTATTAGACCTTATCTACACCAGACGCATTTTTCAGTTGCACATCTCAAGTTCACTGATCATCAGATTCATTTCAGTATTAATGAATGAAACTATCTACCCCAAACATGTAAACTGAACAAAATGTTTGTTCATGTTATAAAAATGTATTATATGTATGTATATGTATTGTTCGCAACTTTTGTAAAAACTCAAATATCAGTATCAGTAACAGCATCAAAAATCTAATATCAGATAAACTATGGTTAGTGGCCACATTGAAGGCAAACTTTAACAATAAACCAAGTCTGAAGGACAGCTGAGGAGTGGCAATGAACATTTACTTCCCTCTCTAAACGTAGCACAAAACAACATACATCATTTCAGCACCTCCGTCAGTGTGATTCATCTTCATTTTGTTGCCCGTTTAATGGTGTTTATGAGAAATCTTTCCTTTTCATGTGGGTTTAAAACCACTGTTCATCCCCTGAATGCAGTGTGAGGAGGAGTCTTGTTTACCTCATGCTCCAGGGAGCTGTACTCCCCCTCAGTCTGTTCACGGATGATGACCAGGTCCAGGTTGTTGTGGCGAGTACTGTAGCCTGGCAGGCTGTTCACATGAACCACATTAGCAAACAGGTCCAGTTTACGCCTGAGGAATAGACAGAGAGGTAAAATTATTATTTTTTAAAACAGAATGAAATTACACAGACACAAACATGCAACTGGTTTTCTGGTTTTACCTCAGCCTCATCTCATATGAAGCCAGCTCCCCTTTGAACTCCATGGGCGTGTGAATCTTTCCTGGATAACCAAACATACCAGAAACATATGTTAGATCCGTTCCATTCTTTTTAAAGCCTCTGCAGATTTGGCTTGAAATAGTAAAAATGCATAAATGATATCAAAGTTGAGTGTCTCATTAAGCATCCACAAAAATCTGAGTGAAAATAAATGTTCATAACTATTAGAAAACCTCATACCTCAGCTCATTTTGCTGTTCAGACTATTTCTCAAAACTGTGTAGGCGTGGCAGATCATGTTTTGATTGACACCCGCGCCGGCTACTGGGGGCTGGCTAACTACAGTAGCTAACGACCATGTTTCCATGTTGCAGAGCTGTGTTTCTAACTCACTGAGCCTCGCCTCCAACATGGTAAATACACAACATTTATTACATGTATTATTACCACTAAAGGAGGAAGGGGAATAGCTAAGAGACGGCATTTCTAACTACTAAGCTAAAGTGACTAGCAGACATAAAAAGCATGTAAACAACTGTGTGACTTGTGAGAAAGTTGCTAAAAGAAGGAGAGAGCTAAGAGTGCTTGAACAGGACTAGTCTATGTTTAAATGTACAGCGGGTAATAAGCCATGGTAATGAAGAATATGGCAATATTAACTGGGTTGAGATGCAGAAACACAACTAATAACAGAAACTCCAGCAACTGGAAATGAGACAATACGCTTGTCACGTTGTTTATGATTGGTTCGTGGAATTTATTGCGTAATTTTCATAATAAATGTCCAAGCATCTGAACGCCTAATTCAAACCCAATATCATGAAAGTTTACAAAAACTTAAATGACTATATTTTGAATCTGGGTTGAAACTTTCTAACACTTTTTAAATGCTTACTATTATGTATATAAGACCCTAAATTACATAGTTAGAAGGCTATTATGGATTTGGGTTTCCATTAGCTTTAAACCCTAATATACTGTACTTTATTTCATATATAAGCCTTTACTATTTATTTCATAAATAATAAAGGATGTGAAGTAGCTAAACAAGGATTTTCAATGTAAAGCTGTAGATTATTTTGATATGTGTAAGGGGCCACTCAGTTTTCATAACACATTATATTGTTTTATATTTTTTAAATAAGGTGGATTATGAAAGGACGACAAAAGATTAAGTAAAGCTACCTTTCATGGCCACTTTGTTGGTCTTCATAGAGGTCAACACTTGCTCCAGTTTCTCCTCGCTGGCCATGTTCTGCACTTCACTCAGGTGGAACTCCTCAAATTCTACGGGGACGTCTCCTGCCTGTCGACAGGCCAAAAAAGAAGGCAACTTTAACATCGACCAGTTTAGGTTTTAATTCAATTTTACATTTACATGCCAGTATTTTGTATATTTTTCTCAGCATTTCTATTGTAAACCTTTTGCTCTACAATTACAATTTTGCTGGTGTACAAACACATTGGAAAACATCCATAATGATGCCTATTACATCATTAAGCAACTGTCTGATCTGGCATATTTCTAGTGTACAGTATGTATTAATGGGTACCAAAAAAGCCAAAAAATACTTTTATTTAATTTCTTTTTCCCACAGCTATGGTGCACTATTTTTTTAAAAGGACAAAAGGCAGCAATGATTCCAGCTGTAAAATGTACCTTAAACACTTCCTTGACAGCAGTCATCAGCTCAGGTCCCACTCCATCCCCTGGAACCATTGTGACCTTAAAGGTTGCATCTGCACGAGCAGGCGGGGCTTCTGGCCCACAGAGACCAGCAGAAACACTCACTGGTCGGGAGGCCAGCTGCTGCCACCTGGGGCCACTCAGGCCCTGACAACAGAAATGTGGACACAGACACAATGAGGGTTGGGCAATATCACAATATGTACAAAGAGCTAATATACAGTTTGTTGACAGTTTATTAGGTGCACCTAGCTACACCCATTTATATCAGTGTGGGTGGACTCAGTATTAGAAACACATCTTGGAATAATGCAATACAGTTTAACAGCATAAACTGTTATGAAGGTAGGATCTGTTGCATTGGTTTTCACTGGGTGCACCTAATAAACTGGCAACCGAGTAGAAATCTGTCTACGTCAGATTCTGCCATATCAGCTACACCAGGTCAACTATAGACTGACTGATACTGGATTTTTGAGGCCAATACTAATACGTCTTTTTTTTTATCTAATAGATTGGATGATATACATCTTTACATAAACACATAACATAAATCATTTTTGATAAGAATCCCTTTAATTTATTATTATTATTATTATCATCATTATTAATATATGTACAGTGCAGGACATTTCACAGTTGAAAAATAAACTTGTCAGTGCTCTCTAGTGGTGCTGGTTTTGGATAAGGGGTGAGCTTGTCAATCTGCCACAATATCTAAAAACAGAGCTGTAGACTGTTTAAAAGTTTTAATAATATAGACTTTATTGAACAAAATGACAATAAAGTCAGCAGTAAGACCAATTATCTAACTAACTGTTTCATCTTGGTCTCAAATGTAATTCAGTCATACAAGTGCAATACCAATAGTTGCCCAGCAGATGTCCCCATGTCAACTGTATCAAATACTTCAAAACTATGAACCATTTTCAATGTAATTCCTTCATATTGATTAATTGCTTCAGAAAGCTTCATTCCCCCCCCAACACTAATGGTGACATGGTTTCTAAACTACCTCAAGCATAACTTATACGACACAGATACTGACATAATTGTGATGAGCAAATATCAGTCAGGCTCTCTTTGTAACCCAATATTATCTCTAGATGTTTTAGGTCATTGTAGGCAATGTTACAAATTAAAGAGCAGCGCTGCGTTATGATAATATTGGATTATTATTTTATTATTTCACTTGAATGTTGGATACTTCATTTGCCATATTAGAGAGAATCAGACTTTTCTTACAGATTATTTTATCATAAACAGTTTCTCAAGTGATTTGCCAGAAATATACACTACCAGTAAAAAGTTTGGACACACTCTCTCAACCAAGTGAATGAGAAGGTGCGTCCAAACTTTTGACTGGTACTGTACATGTTGATATAATGCAATATTACATATACTGTGGTAATGTGATAAGACTTTTTATCCGTATAGACACACAGATCACTTATTTGATCACATAATACTGAGGGCAGATGTGGATGTGAGTTTATTATCTGTTTATTTCAAGAAGATCCTGAATGATCATTAGACATTGAGCAGAGAGGGGTTTATAACAAGGGGACAAACTGGATGCTACAGAGAATAAATGTAATAAATATATAAGATAATGCCAGAGGTGCCATCTGTCAAAATCACAATACACAAACACACCTGCAGTTTTAAAGTAAACAACTGAAGAGATAACTTAATGTCCCACTGACATTTAATTATATTGCTGGCAAGTAAGAAAAGTTGAGATGACAGGCAACTGACACTAAATGATCAGATCACAAGATTGTCATCTGAAGAGACAAACAGACCTATTATCTGGTCTGTTGTTTTAAAGACAGTTAGTTATGTGCTGCTGTTCTCTGATGGCTGATGCAGGACAGGGAGGTTATAATGGGGTTAACGGTTAGCTAGCTAACGTTACTTCAGCTAAAGCTGCGGTTGGCTTGTCTGACAACTATCTACTGATAACACAACATTAACGGGGATCTTTGATTCCTTCGTAGACCAGCTTAGAAAACGAAATGGAGCCACTACAGCCCTGCATGTATCACTTCCTATCTCAATATGACGAGGTCTATTCAAACGATGTGTCAATGAAGGAGGCTAAATGGTTAGCAGCAACACAAACACAGACGGCACAAAGTCAGTGAGCCAAACTATAATAACACAGTGTTTGAGTTTACCTAAATACAATTCTACCAAAACCACTTCTCTCTTCTATCAAACTAAGCTTGTAAATATACTCACCTTGACCAATGTTCCCAGGCTTCCTCTCAAGGCGGCCGCCATTGTCCTATACCATGCAGCTACAGCAACTGAACTACTTCTTCTGCGGTGCGGCGCTGCTGTAGCGACAATTAACTTCAATACTACCATCAAGTGGACAGAACATGTATGGCGGGTAAGAAGTGCCTTCTCCACCCGGGACAGTCTGTCTCCTTTGGACAGCTGGTAGACAACGGCTTGAATTTATATAATCACAGTCATGAAAATATCCTGATATATGTTTTTATCTTGAGCTGAAACTGAGTTCTGAGACGAGAAACGTAGGCCTGTGATGGGGAATCACCACAGAGAGAGGACTCTTGCCATGTAAAATAAAAAAAATCTGCTTACACATTAATTTATCAATCCAACTCTCTGAAAGGAGCCATTCTACATTATGAGCATGTTTAGCCCCAATTTTGATACTTGATGTGCATTTTGCTATACTTATGAACCTTCATTGAACGAACAGATCTGAGTATTCCCACAACTGGAAGAGGTTTCCAGATGCATTCTTTGTGACATGCTCAGGGCCATTCCCATATCTTTAGAAAGAAAAAACAATGTTTGGATCAGGCAAAGTGTTTGGATCTGCGGGTTAGATATTGTACATGAATTTTCCCACAGCTGCTAAACAACTCAATCTGGAAAAAATGTATTTGCACAGAAGCAAGAAACAGTTGTATGGGGTTCATTTCATATGTATAACATCACCTTCAAAGGTCTTATTGAAAAGATGGTTCTATGGGGATGGCAAACTGACACTGAAGAAAGGACGGCATTAAAAGAAAAGATAGAAATGTATGGTGAAGAATGGGGTGAAGAATTTAGAGCAGCCACAGCAGCACTTGTCAGGGCTGTTCAGTCCAAAGCAAGCCCTGATTAATCTGCAGTCCCACAGTCAGCTGACACAAGGGCACAAAAGAGAAGGAGATGCAACTTCTGCACAACAAAAAAGGACATCATGTGGAAAATACACACATTCAAAGTTTCCAGCTGCTGAGACATCTGGAAAGACTAATGGTTTTTGTAATGATTGTTTTCAATTTACAAACCAGTTTGTTTTGTTTGACTACAGTCAATGCTGTATTAATTTTGTCCCTGCAATGCAGGGAGTGTTGATTGATGGTTTTTAATGGTTATAATGAAATCCACCACCCTGACTATGACTGTGAATATTCTTTCTACATAAACAAACAGTATAAAAGCTGAAGAATGCACTCTCACTGCTCTCTAAAACACCAATAAAGGATTAACCACTCATTTAATAATGACAAATATGATATTTAAGAATGCAAAATAGATTAGTGGTTCAAAATTTGGTGTATAGTGAAGAATAGGGTGAATTAAAGCTGCAAGCAGCATTGAACGGGCCTTTAAGGATCTACAAAATAGGAAACAGGAAACAATATCATGCAACCTAATACAATAATGTTGCAATAAATACTATCTTTGTGACACTTTTATGTTCACTTCTGTTTAAATAATTCAGTGGGCCCAAAGCTGAGCAGGGCCCCTGGAACATGCCAAGGATTACAGTTATTTATTGTGTCAGAGTTGTTATTTATTGTGTCAGAGGGGGCCCCAAAATGTGTAGCAGTTCTCATGCATCCATCTCAGCCTAGGATGCATATTTTCACATGGACACACTCACTCATGAATCTTTCTCAGTGCGACAGCTTATGATATCATCTCTAAAATTCTGTATTGTTGTAACATTTCTATATTTGCTGCTGCAGTGACCCATCCTCTCAAATGGGTCCATCCAATATAGGTCAGGGGATTCCCCGTCCTATTCCAGGAGAGTGATGCTGTCAGCACAGGATGATTTTCAAATCGCTACAATGAAACTGTAGATCAGAGTGAGCCACCTCCTAGCACTTGTTAAATGGTCCCCATTTACCTTGTTGGGCATTTAATTTGGTTATTCATGCCAGCATAATTTTCTTTAGGGGCAGAAGTGGCGCATTTATTTTTGTGTGGAGTTTTCTCCCTGAGTATTGCCTTTCAGGCTGTCCTCCTCTTTCGCTAGGTTTTGCTGACCCTGCAGTACCCCAGTTTGTGCCTTGCATGGATTGTCTTTACATTTAATCACAGAACAAAGCATCTGTTTTTCTATAAGATAGATACCCTGAAATCTTCGTATTTTCTTAATAGCACTCAAAACTGTTTTAAAGGTATTTCCGTAATAACATATTCATTCTCTTGTATGAAAGACTTAAAACATGTTTCCTATGTTGTGGCTCTCTTTCCTTATCCAAACAAAGATGATTATCGGAGATGATGTCCCTGCTTGATTTGTATGACATAAACCAAAATGTAACACTCTTATTATAAATTATATTTACAGTATACTCTATATTAATGTGACTTTTCATTATTTTTTATTTTTACACACATTTAGGCTATATTTTTCTTGTGTTGTACAAAACAAAATATGTCATTTCAGTTTACCAGGATTATGAAATAGTTAAAACTTTGGAAACTGATTAATAATTTTTCTTACTAGTTAATGAATATTTTAGGTATATATATAGGTATATATAGGTAATGTATTAGGAAATACTTTCTTTTTTCAAACATAGGAGAAAAGTCAAAACATTTTAACTTGTTTTCAAAAGTTGTATATTTCAAGTATTTACACATCATAAAAATCATAATCATAAAAATAATAATCCACTGGTGGGCGCTAAAGAACATTGTACACCAAAACCACCAGACACAGGAACTGTTTCTTCCCCCTCATTGTCACACTTATGAACAGTTAACTCAGGCACTGTGCAAGAACCCTGAAACACTATAATACTCACTGTACCTACAAATTATATATATTTATTTTAGTCTAAAATACAAAATGTGCAATACATTTCACTCACTGCTGTATATCTGAACAGGCTGTATACACTGTACATAACCACCTACTATATGCATATAATGTCATTTTTTAAAAATTAAAAAAAAATCTTAGCATGGCGCATTATCCTGTTTAAAGTTCACAGAAACAATTTCACCTGTATATAGTCATTCCTTGTGTATATTTCTGAAGATTGTTGTGTTGTTATTCTGTGTAAATACACTCAGAGCCACTAAACTGGAGTCAAATTCCTTGTATGTGGGCAAACATTTTATCATTCTGGACAGACAGGAGACATCTGTGAGATCATGATAATGCCTTTGAAGACACAATCTACTCCTAGATAAAACATCTCATATGCTACATGACCAAACCACGGAGTAATGTGCAGAGTGCTGAAGTTACTAATTGGGGTGGGGCCACGACCCTATTCATGGGCCCACTCTACACATACCACCATCTGATTGGTGGAGATCGAAGGGGTGGTTTAACACTTTGGAGCCTGAGAGGCGGTGTTCAGGGTGAAATAATCCCATTTAACCGGGGTGCATGGCTAGTGGTTGACAGCAGCAGCGTAGTATCTGAGTTTACTATATATGGGCAAAGCTAGGCAGAAGAGAGCTCCACTTGCTTCCGTGTTTGTGTGATCAGGGAGTGCACAGCCGGGGGAGATTCACTGTCTCCACTGTTTCATTCATTTTGGAAGAGTAACGTTAAGCAAGTGACCAGCTGGGAAAATGCCGCTTGAACTGAGTAAGTCTGTTAATTTGTAATGGCAACGACTGAGCGAAAAATGCAATGAATGTCTTTATTTTTGGCGACATTATTGAGCAGCTCGAGCTAGTCAGCCAGTTAGCACGAAGCTAGCTAGCCTCGCCCATTGCTGCATTAATTTTGACATTTCATCTCGCACATGGAAGACAAAAGCTCGGCATTAGCAATAATGGTGTCAGATTCAGTATAGACATGTGTCCAATGAACCTCAGTTGGTTGTGAAGATGCTGTGGCTCGAAATGCAGCCCGTCACAAGCTGTTCATGGATGTTAGCGTCAGCTAGCTGTTAGTTGAGCTAACGTCAGTCAGAGGAAATAGTTGTGCCCACATCGCATTGTTGTTGTGACATGTCCAGACTGGGGCTGGCTGACTGTGGGGAAGTAGCTAAAGGTAGTGGTTCTCAAAGTGAGGTCCGGGGACCCCCAGGGGTCCTTGAGGTGGAACGGGGAATAATGTATTTTTACTGTAATTCCATGCATAAGTAGCACAATGACAGAGTGTGTGACTATTTTGGTCATGGGGTTCGTACACGTTCTGTAATAAAACATCTAAAAGCTAAAGTCTTATCAGATGGAGCACCCTGGGGCAAAATCTTATCAAATGGGCGTCTGTGGTATAATTTGTGTCAGTTTAGGGGTCCTTGGTGTGAAAAAGTTTGAGAACCACTGGCATAAGGAAACACAATTTGTGGCTGCTGACCAAGCTCAAAATGAAGACGTTTGGTTGCAGTTTTAAAGTTGAGCTGGTGGAGCGAAGAGCAAATATTTGGATACCTGTCATGATAAGAAAGTTATTTTATAGGCAATGTGGAAGCCTACTAACATTATGAAGTTTTATTATCAATGTAGATTTAAAGTGAATTGTCTTTAAGTGCTGCCTACATGCTTTATTGAAAACAGAGGAAAAAATAGGCATTTGTTTGTAAATTTACATGTACGTATATGAACCTAGCTAAATAAGTATAAAACAAATATAATTTTCATTGTTTCAGTTTACTGAGAGGAAGTGAAACAATACATATGCATTATAGAAAGCAAAATCAGCCTTCCTGCACGGTTTCAGGAAGTGCACGACTGACCATGATATATTTATATCCTTCTTGAATTAGAATTGAATTTTTTTTTAAACTTGATAAAATTTGTGTAAATTACCTCTTTATCTTATGGGTAATGTGTTTATTACCCATAAGTTATAGCCATACCTTGTGTCTTCTCTTCTCTTTGGGAGAAAAATGAACTTCTTGTGGACACTGCTGTGATGGCTCTGTTCTTAATAGGTCTGAGCACTGACTTGACCAACAAGCACAGACCTGGCAGTGTGGTGAAAGTGTCTGGAAAAATCAATGAGATATGTTAGGCCATGTTAAACACATCAGGCCCTCAAACGACTAATGACTAATGGCCCTATGACTAATGATGAAGTAATTGATGCAGATTAATTCTGGATAACCTTTCAGTATATTTAACATGAAACTGTAGTTTAATGAGACATTAGCTCAGGCAGAACAAGTTATAAATGATAGGACACTATAAACTGATTTTTGCCCTAAATAGATGTACAAAGTGATATTACTTTGTCAACTGTTTTCTGTATTTCCCATTATAGTTAATGTGTGTTTAACGCTTCACATTTACTCTTGTCTTGTCTACTTTCAGAACATGTATTCGCCAGTCTCCCACAGATGGAGAGGGGAGTTGCGAAAGTGATTGGTGGTGATCCCAAAGGCAACAACTTCCTTTATACCAATGGGAAGTGTGTCATCATCAGGAACATTGAAGTAAGTTTTTTAAGCTATTTTTATCAAGTGTTGCTGACTTTAAAGGATTTTTTTTTTGTTTTACAATCTGGGTCTTACTTTCATTGTTTTGGCCATTATTCATATTAGTCAAGATGACATTTTACTCACTAATTACAGTATATTGCTTTGATTATACTTCACACCACTTGGAAAATAAGTTCACTGACCGCTTGTTTGAAAGTTTCATGTTTGTTGGGCCTCTGGCCACACCTAAAACCAGTGGCGGGTGTGGTCAAAGGTGTGCTCTGAAACCCGATGGGCACAGCACTGCTTTGGGCTGGTTAGATGTGATGTGGTTTCATTTCAGTTGGCACAAAATGGCACATGCCACTTATGCTGTCCTGATTTGATAGCTTGTTTGGCAATTTAACAAAATACCATGTGGCCTAACAAAACGGCAAAACATTGGAGATTAGTCATCACATATATTGAGCAGGTCCTGTCACGCTAAATCCAAAAGGGAATGATACTAACTGTACTTTCTCTGCCAACACTTAAAAGCTGTCCAGAGATTAAATCAAAGTCTGGCTGCAATGATAGTTGCAAACAATGTTTTTTTTACATGTTTTAAAATAGAATTTTGTACATTCTGTATTTGGTACAACTCATCCTGAACAAGAAGTGTTACAGCAGCATTTCCACTACCACCCACCACCTGCCCTCCATTAAAGCAGCTTTCCCCACCCTTGCTACTTAATAACATGTAGTAAGTGGCCTCTGCACCTGTAACCACACCTGTGGGTGACGTCACAGTGTATATAACACATTATGAGTACATCAGCAAGATGAAATCCTTGAACATTGGAAGTCAGCAAAAACAAGATTTTCAGCTGCTATTAAATTACTTTTTAACCAGGAAGCAGTTCTGCAAAATGTAATGGACATTTTCAACTGACGGTTTGGGTAACAAGTTTTAACTTTCATTTTAAAGGACCAATGTGTAGGATTTAGTGGCATCCAGCAGTGAGTAGGAGTGGAGCTGAATCCAAATATGGTATTCAGAAAAGCACAAATAGTGGGTTTTTACAAATATTTATTTCATACAAATATTTTTTAAATGATTTGTTTCCAGAAAGAAAAAAAAACCTGTCAGATAACAGCGCGCAGGCTGGGACTTGTAACGTAGAGGCTGCATTGCTGTCTGCCTGTGTGTCATGAGTGTATAAATAGCTGCAGATCTATCTGTATGGCGGAGCTGAGCTGTGGCTGATTGGTCAGTGGAGATGTCTGTGGTCTGGAAAATTGGGTTCAAGACCTGGTGTGGGAACCCAGTTTTGTAAAAAAAAAAAAAAAAAAACTTCATTGAAGAACACTTACTTCAACACTTTAATATCCCAAAATTGTTTTTTTTTTTCAAATACAAATAATTTTGATGCCTCAGCAAATACAGATACGAATACCCTTCCAAGCGTGTAGGAGAACCTACGGTGGCCATAAACTCTTGAAAAATGCAAAAGGCCCTCTCTAGAGTCAGTGTTTGGTTTGTCTGTTCTGGGCTACTATAGTAACATGGCAGTGTAACATGGTTGGCCCTGGGGAGGAGAACTTACTCCCTCTGTAGATAGAAGGGGCTCATTCTAAGGTAACGAAATCACGATTCTTATTTTCATGTGATTACACAAATGAAATCATACTTATGAATATTATATTCAGTTTCTGCCAAGAGATCCCTCTAAATCTTATGCACTGGTCCTTTAATTCACAGTTAAACGTAGCAGTTGTTAAATGTGTCTGATCACTTGTTTTACTTGCTCTTAATAGACTCAATTGCAAGGCTGCATTGACCTGACATGCTGCATCCCTTTATCCCTCTTTAATTGACCTAATGAGTAAAATGATATGATGAGCAACAGAAACAATGGTCAAAACTATGAAAAATGGTCCAAGTTATAAAAAAACAACAGAATTTTTCTTTGTACTGATTTAGAAGGGCACCACCTTTGTACCATTTGTCAGACACACACCTGCTGATGTCTCATGTTTCCTGTCTTTGCAGAACCCGGCTATAGCAGACATTTACACTGAACATGCCCATCAAGTTACTGTTGCCAAGTACGCTCCCAGTGGATTCTACATTGCATCTGGAGGTAAACAGCCCACATATGAACACGTCAACTAATATGTGCATATACTGTAGTTACTTATCACAGTATGTTTATACTATAATAAAATAAATAATTGTTTTTTAAACCCTTTAGATGCATCAGGAAAGATCCGTATCTGGGACACCACCCAGAAGGAGCATCTGCTCAAGTACGAGTACACCCCTATTTCAGGCAAGATCAAGGACATTGCATGGACAGAGGATAGCAAGAGGATTGCTGTTGTTGGGGACGGACGAGAGAAGTGAGTATTGGGGGATTTCATACTAGACTGACTGAAACTATGTTCAAGAAATAGAAGTTAGCCACCATGAGCCAGCATTAAGAGAAGCTCCTCGCACACAATTGCTTGCTTTAGATATTTCTATGTTTGACATGCTAAGATGGAGTTTTAGTGCATTTAAATAACATTTATTAATGATTGTCTTGATTGATAGTGCTGTGTAGTATGTGAATGCTTCCTACTACATATCACCATTGAGCAGCTAAGACAGCTAAAACCTTGTGTAGGGCAACTGTCCATAAATATAATAATGAAAAAAACACATAGCATAAACATTATGTCAGTGTGTTTGACTGTAAGCATCAAGCTGTACAGTAGGTGGTCTAATTTCTGTTGTTAGTTTAATCCTGGGAGATTTGTAGACTTGCTTTTATAGGAAAAGGGTGTTTTGTTATTTCTATTTTTCTCTCAGACCTCACACAAACCAAACTTATCTGTGTTGATCTGTTTCTGTAGGTTTGGGGCAGTGTTCCTGTGGGACTCTGGGTCCTCAGTTGGAGAGGTTTCCGGCCACTCCAAATTAATCAACAGTGTTGACATACGGCAGAAACGCCCTTACCGCCTTGCTGCTGCCAGTGATGACACCTGTGGTTCCTTCTTCGAGGGCCCTCCCTTCAAGTTCAAGTTCACATTACGCGTGAGTTGGAGAGATTAACATTAGCTTTTTTCTCTAGGCTTTTGAGCAGCTTTTGGAAAGGTCGTGTGTGTGTGTAAACAAATTAGATGGAAGTAAATTGATTTAGCTGGACCTGTCTTGGGAAGAAAGGAAAGGCTCTGCTTTTAACCAGAGGATTAAAACCCAACAAACCAACCAAAGGCTAAATGTCATCTTCAACTTGGAGTCTTATTAATAACAAAATATTGGCCTTCAGCATATGCACACATAGCACTAGCGTGACTTTAAACCAGCCGTCTTAAGTCTGTCACACCCTGGTGGTCACTGACAGTGTGGCCTTGTTTGTCTGTTTCCATATTACATAACCCACTTCCCCCATAAATTCTTGTAGAATGTGTGAGCCACATCCTTGGTAGAAGGCCTTCCCTCTACAGTTTGCACGCACTAAACTAAACCTTCATTTCTGTCTTCTTATTCATCCTTATAAATTCTAAAAACAAACTTTTAGAATTCAGTCTCAAATTGATTTCTCTGTATAAAAGTGTAGATTACATTCTTCAATGCTGTCTTGGCATGTAACAGTCTCATAGAAAATATGTCGATATAGAGTAGATATGCTCAAAATGCTCTTATAGCTTAGGGCCAAATGGTTTGCATTTTTAATGTATAATGATGTTTTTAATTAAATCACAGCCTGTATATGTTTTTGAGAAGAGCTGAGAGCAGCACATGCACTCCTGAACCCATGTCCTATTGTTTTTATGTTCATGCTCATGAACACTTGTCAAACAGCTCCTCAGGTGGATAGAGTAGGCTGTATAGTGCAGTATATGTGGCTGTCAAATTGGATTATCCAGGACCAGGGGCCCCCTCACGAAATTTTCTTATCAGGAACAACATTGTTTTGGGACGACAGCAACAAGCCTCCCTGACTCTAATCTGTAGTGAGAGTATATATCCACTACTTAGTATACATGCTATGGCTGGTCTTGACTGTCACTATTCTTGTAAAGTGCACTATGGTGTTTTTACCTGAAAAATTATTATTTTCTCAACTTTTTGTCAACTTTTCCCTCAAGAGGATGGCAGAGAATGATAAATATATTTGTTTTGTTTGTCCAGCATGATTAATATGTGATGGATTATCAACCATGATGAAAGACTGAAAGGGAATGTCCTAGATAAAATACTCTTATGCTGTTTATATTTTTGTAAAGAAATTTTCTGTACGGATAATTTTTCCTCCTTTCTCCTGTCTCCCCGGTGACCACTAAAGGACCACAGCCAGTTTGTCAACTGTGTCCGTTTCTCTCCAGACGGAAGTCGGTTTGCCACCGCAGGTGCTGATGGCCAGGTGAGTATTGGATTGCCAGGTGTGAGCATGTGCTCATGAAAATTTTATATTAAGATTACCTTGACCAAAACGATCTTTAAGCAAGACTCTGTAACCTCTGCTGAGCAGTAGCAACAGTGGCCTCTGCTGCCTTAACTGGTATTTACAGGATGCTGGTGCATTGAAGTCTGTTGATATCTGAGCAGTGAGGGTACCACGCTATTGTAACGTGAGTGAACACTATTTGAAGGGGAACAGACTTCAACACTTAAGCTGTGTCTAGACCGCAAGCGAAGCGGGAGCAGCACATCTAGACACAGTTACTGTTGTGACATCCCTCGCTGTGCTTCTGGTTGATATTATTTCCATGACTGGCAACATCTGAACTCACAGCAGCTGTGTGCTAAAATGTAGTTGCTAACAGCTAGCATTATACTGACTGACTTATGTTACGATACACAATGTCTTCACACACTGCGGAAAATACAGTCCGGTGGCTGCTAGTATGTATCTTAGTTCTGTTGTAATGTTATAGTTACATATTGGCGAGTTAACAAGTGATTGTAATTTATGGAAGGGTTCATCAGCTGTCGCTTACCAGCTGAAGACCCATCCATACATACTCATAAAACTGAAGTTACCTCCAGGTAACTAATATTTCTCGCGGGTGATTGTACCTGCTCAACCCAAGTTACATAGTGCAAGAACAGGTGTTTGGTGTGTGGAGTGGGAATGAAAGAGGCAACATTCTCTCCGTTACAAGTCAGTGTACCATCAAAATGATCTTGAAGCTGTTTAAGGTAAAATAGTTGCATAATGTTACCTTGAGTATACGACAATGACATTTACTTCAATAACATAAATTAAATCAAGGGATGTCTCAACTTAAAGTGGCAGTTTGGTATAGAACAAATTCACAGAAAAAACTGTAGTTGTATACAAAAAAATGTTCCTAATTTTCTTAATGAATATGATTTCCTCAGATTTTCGTCTATGATGGAACAAATGGGGAGCGCGTCGGCTCACTGGGTGGAGAGAAGGCCCACAAAGGAGGAATCTATTCTGTAAGTAGGGTTTCTCGAGCTCTTTCATGTCAAAATCTGATACTGCATTCAGCATATATTTTGCCAGTCTGTCTTGTTTGAACTTAAACAAATCATCAGAGCTTGTGAACACAAAATTGCTTCTTTCCCTATTCAAATCGAGAACTTAGGGAACACTAAAAGAGGAACCCATTTGTTTTTTGTTCTCCACACAGCACTGGTGTTCCCGATGTTGAATAAAGATCTATGAGACTTCTTTACCAACAAAATGCACAACTTTACATTACATGCATATTAATATCATAACCTTCTTTTCAATCCCAACATCCTCCAGATCAGCTGGAGCCCTGACAGCTCCCAACTGATATCTGCCTCAGGGGACAAGACCGTCAAGCTCTGGGATGTTGGTGCAGGTACGGCCGTCACCACCTTCAACCTGGGCACTGAAGTGACAGACCAGCAGCTGGGCTGCCTGTGGCAGAAGGACCACCTCCTCAGCATCTCCTTGTCAGGATACATTAACTACCTGGACAAGAACAACCCTGACCGACCCATACGCACCGTCAAGGTCAGACTCTTGAGGGTTTAAGGATGTTATTCTTGGATATTATCAATAGCTCCTTGTTACTGATAAAATGTGGCATTATCTTTTAAGTAGCTGTTTCATATATTTCATATAACTCAGTTTCCATATACCTGAACACGCTCTCACATTAGCCTTTAACTTTTTCAGAATTTTGTCTGCCTAATTTTGTGCTTTCAGATTGATACCCAATTTGTAAATGTGGCACCATTTGCCAATTATAACATTTTAAAAAGTGGATACACATTATTATGACCTCTAATGTTTAAAATGTTTACTGTAATTGTCTTTAAATTGTAGCACACGTATAAATCTCAGCAAGCTCTATGACGTCTATGTACACATTTACAAATCTTACTACATATTTGCATTAATGCAAATGGATGAAAGAAAAGCATTGCATTTGAATGCATTCAGAAATTCTAAATGAATTGACATGACATTTTCTATATTAAAATGTTACAATATACTACAATATTGACACACAGAGGGTGTTCATGCAGAAAAGTTAAAACCGCATGTTTTGTTGTCAGGAGTTCTTCCTTTCGTATAAAGCTCTTAGCTCTTTGTCTGTAAGCTACATTGAGTGGATTTGTGAAACCAAGTGTAGCCTATGATAAATAAAGCCTTTCACCAGAGCAGAGATTAAAGCTTCTGACTGGCAAACACATTTATCAGAAATGGTGAGGTGCTGGATGGTCTCTTTTAAGCTCCTGTTTCTCAAAATGTCAGCTTGAAATGAACTGACCCAGCAACTAGACTAGATTTGCTGTACTGATATATATCATTTGTCACTGCCAGGCAGAAGGCAGTGGGACAGAAAATTCCAGTCACAGTATGTCAAGTTCTTGCAAAAGTATCTAAAAAAAAAAAAAAAAAAAAAAAAAAAGTCATGTGGCTTTTGACTGGAACTAATGTGCTGTCAAAATATCAAGTGTCTGTCATGAGTATGTGTTAAGATTCTACAAAACATGTACTTGTTCATCCTACAGGGTCACAGCAAATCCATCCAGTGTCTGACGGTTCACAAAAATGATGGGCGAACCTACATCTACTCGGGAAGTCACGATGGACACATCAATATCCTTTCACTGCTGAAGTGGTCAGCAAAGGTCGCCCATTAGACAACAAAGTGCCCTTTGTACTGTATTTAGATGATATATTTTTTTAATCTCTCAAATATTTTGACATCATGTAAAATGTACAATATTTGCCTGTTGCAGAGGTTTATTTTTTTGTAATTTGCTCAACAAAATTCCCCATTGAAGAAATTCGTCTTCTTTTTTTTTTTTAATCTATTTCTGTATACAATTTTATCAGACTGGCATTGCTGATACTAGGTTGTTGTAGCAGAATGAAGCAGTCAACACTATTGAACACAGTCATCTAATAGAGCTAAAAACAGGGAGTTTACCATTGTTTGCAGCTAGATGTCAGTCGTTCAACACAAATTCATGCACTTTCTGTGATATGGAAGGTCTTAAAGCCCAACTGGATTCTCTGAAATGGTGCACTGAAGCATAATAGGCATTAATTTAAGAGAGGAAGCAGAGTTTTGAAGAAAATTGTTCTTAAATTGCTTCAGCAATATGGCTTTGATTTTGGCTTTTTAAGGGGGAACTGAATAATCCCACTCTTATAATGGATTGGGACAGGAGCTCTCAGAAAGCTTGAAACAACAGAACTGACTCTTAATGAAAATTAAATAGGTAGTGTACCAGGGGGAACACAATGAGAGCTAAATCCAGAGTCATTTTTCAAAATATGACTAAAATGTAAGTATTAAGCAGCTCTTTACTGGGCAGTAGTATTTGTGGAACGATAAAATGGTTCCACAAATGTTATTTTTAAATGAAAGTTTGAAAATTGCTTGTATTTCTCATGTGAGGGCTCACTACTAGGTGCAGAAGCCTTTGTGCTACAGTCGATAGTACTCGATAATACCCTGGAATTGGGACACTTTGATTATAGAGAGATGGTGAGTTCTTGGAGCCTTAATCTCTGCATTTGGATCAATCTTTCGATGCATTAAAGTGTACAGGTAGTTCAGGCAACCCAATACTCACCTGTTGTATTGACTAGTTCTGCTTCACTATGTGTGTGTTGATCTTAGAAAGTGAAGAATGAATTAAGTATCCATGTCTGTAATGTATTTTTTTCCTTAACATTTGCCTCACATTACTGGGATGCAGAAACTGGGGAGAATGATTGCTTCTCGGGGAAGGGCCACAGCAACCAGGTGAGCAAAATGGTGGTTGACGAAACCGATGAGCTGGTGACGTGCAGCATGGACGATACACTGCGCTACACCAACATCGGCAAGAAGGAGTACAGGTAGGGATCTTTACATGTTGCTGTACAGATAACGACTATGAGATCAACTTAGTGAGGATTAAAATGATGTTGTGCATTTTGTCTGATAATGAAAGTCGATCTTGGCAGGGCATATGCCTGGTAGAAAACAGATTAAGTTTTGGATTAGATTTTTGTTATGACAGTTGGTAATGGGTGGATGTGCTTAATTCGCTGTCATGTAGAAAATCTGTAAAAGTATTCCTTTATTATGTCACTAGAGATCTGTTCCAAAATTTTCTTAGCACTTTTGGTTTAGGTCATCATTTTCTAAGCACTTCTGTTGTTTTTAAAAAAAAAAATTTTTTTGGTATATAACATGTATTGTATCCTTAATAAGTGAAGGCCTTTTAAGGCTTCTTTTATAGTGGCACCAATCTGTGCATCAGAAGTGACTTTAAGTCAGGTTTATTTGTTCAACCCAATATCCCATAATGTCATGACATGCAAGATAAATGAGACTTACAAAAGTGTAATTGAAATGTCTGTCTTTTGTTTTCTTTTTATTCAAACTTAATATCGGCTTTCAGAAATCCATAATTAGTCCACCTCTAAATGTTATAGTTAAGAGGTGGATACTTATTTACCATGTTAATAACCCAAAGTTGTGGTTTTCAGTGCCTCTGATGTGGTGAAGATGGATTTCCAGCCTAAAAGTGTGTCGGCAGCAGCAGGAGGGCTGTCACTGGCTGTGTGCATTGGGCAGGTAATTAAAAATAAAATTGGTCTCTTTGTCATTACCGTTTAGCCTCGGCATGATCTCCCCTTTGAACACATTTTAGCATTTGTGATGTTTTATATCATCCATTGGAAAATGTTTTGATGATCATTCCTCATCTCTTGCTTTTCCCAGGTTGTCTTGCTGAAGGATAAGAAGAAAGTCTTCACATTGGATAATCTCGGCTATGAACCAGAGGTTGGAGTTATCCACCCCGGGGGCACCACTGCTGCAGTGGGGGGAGCAGTAAGTGTCAACATCTAAGACCAGGGATTATCTCGCCAAACATGCATGTAGTCACCTTAGATCTGTCTTGAAAAAAGCTTTTGAATTCAGGGGAAAAACATCATCAGCATGTCTTGCTTTGTAATAATGATCCATTTTAAATAACCATCTCAGAACACAGTGCTGCACAGTCTTCATCGCACCCTGGAGTCATTAAATTTGAGATTCTTTTCTTTTTTCTTCTTTAGGATGGGATAATTCGTCTGTACTCAATTCAAGGCAACACTCTGAAGGACGAGGGTAAAACCATCGAGGCTAAAGGGGCGATCACAGACATGGCCTACTCTAATGATGGAGCCTATCTGGCTGCCATAGATGACAAGAAAGTTGCCACAGCCTTTAATGTGGCAGATGGCTACTCTGTAAGCATTTGTCTCTCCTATACATCCTTTTTGATGATTATTTAATATCCAGTGCCTGTAGAATATAAAAGAGTCATTGCCTCTTTTTTTATATATAATTAGTTGTCACTCTTCTATTTTCGCAGGTCAAAAATGAGTTTTATGGACACCATGCAAAACCAGTGGTCTTGGCCTGGTCACCTGATAATGAGCGCTTTGCCACTGGTGGGATGGATATGATGGTGTTTATCTGGACAGTTAATGATGCAGACAAGAGGATTAAGCTCCCAGGTAGGCCACACAAGTGCACATATATACATTCACTCAACCTTGGCTTTCCTAATGCCTTTACACGCATTAAGAGATTTTGAGCTTTACTGTGGCAGCTATGTCATGTGAGTGGCTCTTGACTTCAGCAATGGTATTTACTCAGTTTTAAAATTCTACATATGTAGAGCATGTAGCTGGGCATAAATCATAGCTCAGCGTGTATTGATTGTTGAACACTTTTAACTTAGCTACAGATGTGGTTAATTTAAAAACTGAAAAATCTTAATCTCAATTTAAGTAATTTTACAATCAAAATTCCCGACATTCTCTGGTTTCAGTTTTTGAAATGTGTGCATTTCAGGGATATTTTTGATCATTTTTCACTCTTTTCTGACATTTTACAGAACAAACAATTAATCAAGAAAATTATTGACAGATTATTCTATAATGAAAATAATTATTAGTTGTGTCCCTAATTTTTCTTAAATATAAGTTAATATAAGTTACAGTCACGGGTAAAAAACATCCTTAATTATTATTTACCAAGAGTTTTTTAACACTCTCAAACTCAGCTAATCGGCTTTATGACTTATGCATGGACATGCATGACAACTGAACCCTTCTCACTTTAAAGCAGAAATGTTGTGTTTATGTAGGATTTCATGGCTCATAGTCAGAAGAAAACAGGATTTCAGGGCCTTGAGCACTCTGTTAAGTCTTTGTGACATGGTTGTTTCATGCTTTGATGTCTGCAGACGCTCACAGGTTGCACCATGTCAGCGGCCTGGCCTGGATAGATGAGCACACTCTAGTCACCGCCTCCCACGATGGCAGCATCAAGCAGTGGACTGTTACAGACTGAGCTGCACGCAGACGAACATCCTCATCTCCAGGGACAAGGACTACTGTAGAATTCAGTCTTTCTTTCTTTCTTTCTTTCTTTTTTTACTGTAATTTTCACCATCTAAACGGTGTTCTATGCTGTCTGTAAACATCTGAATTGTAAATGGTCATGGCTGGGAAAAGCTCCCATAAAATTATCTAAGATATGTCTCTTTGATGCGAATAACCTCAACTTACACAGAGACAAAATGTTGAAGTATACAATGTAACCATGAGTGCTTTTACATCTCTTTGAGCGTTATGGACCCAGAAAAATATTTGTAAGCTCAACATTCCATAGGTAATAGCCTCTAAACTGAAATCCTTGTCTGTGGTTGGGCTCAATGCACCCTAACTTAACGGATGAACCAAAAGTGAGTTGTTTTTTTAAATCAACAAAATGATGCTTAAAAGAAATGAAATCTTTTGGTTACATTCCTGAAATGAGAAGTAACTGGTCCTAACTGCCGTTGCCTGTCACTTTTTATTTTCAAGGTTTTAAGGGGGTGGGTGTCTTCTTTGCTTTTTGCTTTCTTAGGTCTACTTTCTGTGATTCATAGCACTTCCTGTTGGACTGGGGAGCAATAATAGGAACTGAAAGAACAAATTACGTATACAATCAAGATGCTGTCATTTCATTTGAAGGTCCTGTATTGTTGCTGTGTTTTTTGTTTGGGCCCACTATGCTTGTCTCACTTTTTTTTTCATGTCTTCATGCATCGGCTTCCAAAGTGGAAGTGATTCATTAATAATAATGATAATAATAAAAACACTTTTTATGCATTTTCTTGTTCATGCTGATTTGCACTCTTTCTGCTTGTCAAATACATTTATGTCGAAATTGTTCAATTGCAATCTTCAAACAATTTCATTCAGGCGCACACTGACTATAACATACTGTACATGCCACTGAACTGTAGGTGTTACCAGTTGAGGCAAGACTGAGAGGAGCAGGTGAGAAACCCTTTTTTAAAAAAAAAAAAAAAAAGTACTATTTTTGAGGATTTCTCTGTGACTACATTAGTAAGTTTACCATTATGTTACTGTAACTGTACCTGACTGACCCTTAGACATTGTCACATATAAGATTTCCTTTTTTTATTTCTGTCTTGCTTCATTGTAAACTGTCTGATAAAGGAAACATGAGTGGGGGGAGATGTATCCTTTAAAAGGTTAGTCTTCGAAATATTTTTGAGTGTTTGGGGCTGTACTACTCTCCCAGATGTTTAACGGCTTTGAAAAGCATTTCTGGTGAGAAAACAAAAGATTCAATGACATTTATGCTCTTGCTCAGGTTAATCTTTAACCAATGGAAACACATTAAGATGACTTTGTATTATCAAGCAATTACTAATTGCATTTTATAGATATATTGTAAAAATGCTATAAACTGTGGACAGTGAAGCAGTTATTTTTAAAGCATGTGCACCTCAGTCACAACTGACTAGTTACTTGATTAACACTATGTTTAGGATTAGGGAAGAAATCCACAAGGATTAACACTAACTAATCATTAAAATTATTATTAAAATATGACATTTCTCTTGTCACTAGACTATAGGTATCTGCAAAGAAGAGATAATTTTCAGATGATTGATTTAATCAATTTCTTACTCTATTTCATGTTTTAAATGCAAAAGTGGTTGCATCACAATGATAATAAACACACAAAGGGACTGGTGATAAGATAGTTCTAGTTTTAATGTTTGATCAGATGGTTTTCTTTCAGGCTGTATGTTATATATTTTACTCCGATGGCCTGTATATGGTTTGTTTTCTACGTTTTGGATTAGTAGTCACAGCTGCTGTTGATTAGTTTAATGCAATTCTGCTTTTCTTTTGTTTTTACAGTTTTTTTTTGCATTTGCCAAGACACAAAAACTGGTAGTTGTGGCGCAGTTATTGAAACCACTAACTCATGTAGCCTATCTACTAACCAGGTGTGCTAAACTATAACACACTTTTTTCAAATAAGTACAGTAGACAAATCATTCAAAACTAAAAGCCTGTCTGTGTTGTTTGATAAACACTGGCACTGAAATACCACAGTTAATTATCAATCACCTGCACTCAGAATGCACATGTGAAAACACCTGTAACCAATTAGATCACTTAAAAATCAGAGCTTGAACACTATAAATAGGATTCAGGTTTTCTCTGTGGTGTACATAATAATGGAGGCCAATTTCGGAGGGAGAGATAGAGGAAGAGTTTTTTGAGTAAGAGGAGGATGAGGATGAGGAGTAGGCAGTAGGAGAGTAGTAGGAGGAGGAGGACACAGGACACAGGACAAGGAGTGGTGAGAGGACCAGTCAGAGGAAATAGAATTGTCACAGATGAGATCTGGGACGCTTTGGTCAACTACGTAATCAACCATGGGTTGAGTCTACAGGAGGCTGATCCAGCCTAATTTGAGCCGCTACACTGTAGCAGGTGTCACTGTTCTCTGTACACTGTTCTCAAATGAGAAAAGGTAGGAGGACGAAATCACCTGTTCACACAAGAAAAGGAACATCATAAACATGGTCACTTTTGCGACACCTGCAACACCACATCATCACTGATAATACAACATTCAACAACATAAACACTGGGTCGTCCACTGAAGCGGCATCAACTTCGGCTGAAACAGCTGTACAGAGTGCCATTTGAAATAAACTCTGAAAGAGTGAAACAACTGCACTATGAATATGTTCAAGTAAGTTACATTTTATATATAGGCCAAGTGGGTGGAGCAGTAGAGTTTTCTTTGAGTTTATTAGGCAGACAGGATTAATGTGTAGGATTTAGTTCATCAGACTAGTATGACAGGTCCACAATCTCTGGTCCACAATCCAGAGCAGAGGGTGGCAGTAATGCACCTAATACGCTGGTTGCCAACCGCTGTCATAAACCAAAAACAGTCCCCCCCCCCCAACTGAGTGGTACATCCTGTCAGCCATGGTGTTTCCTATCTATACTGCGGAACATAGCAGCTCCTGGACGGACTGTTTCACCCTGATGGTCTGCAGGCTCCACTTCACTTAAGCTGCCTGTCAGACTCACTGCTTCTTCCCACTTTAACCTGAATAACAAACCGGGACTCGGTGCTCTGATTGGATCCGCATGGAGAGATGTGGATAACGTTAGCTGGAAGGCTAGCTGGCAGTGCTTCCTTATGATCATGCTGCAGTGAACGCTCTGCTAGCCTCTCAGCTAACGTTAGCCCCAGCCCTGGTTTGTTATTCAGGTTAAAGTGGGACGAAGCAGCGGGTCTAACAGGCAGCTGAGTAAAGTGGAGCCTGCGGAGGAAGCACTGGGACCATCAGGGTGAAACAATCTGTGGAAGGAAGCACAGTCAAGCGGCAGAGAATGCAACAAACCGGCCTCTCATAATCGGCAGAAATGTCTGATGCCGATATTTAATTTTAGAGCTTTTATCGGCCGATACCGTTGACGTGCCGATAATATCATGCATCCCAAATAAAGAAAATAAATAAATAAAAGTATGTACTGATGAGGTTGGTTTCAATTTCAAGTTCTCCCCCTTCAACCTACTCTCCTTTCCTGGAACCCTACTTAGCAGAGGAGGTCCATCAGGGCCTACAGGTCCCAGGTGATGTCGTCATATCAACCAATAAGCGCAGGTATGTCTTTGTGCTGTGGGGCACGCAGGGCTCACGCAGGCAGGCATTGTAGAAATTAACGAAGGATGGATTTTATTTTCCAACGAGTGGTGAGTCCCGCTTTATTAATTATCTATAGAGTTGATTAAGATTGTTGTTGGCAATGCTCAACTTTGCTGCTGTGAGATATATGGGCCAGATTCTCTTTCAGAAAATCTTTCCTTTCATTGTTGGCTGATTGTTGAGCGACATAAGTGAACGTCTACCATTGGAAGACTGGGTTGGCAATTTTGCTAATTGATGTGTGGGAGAAATAATGAGGTTAGTGTAGTTTCAGCTTGTTGAGCCGGTGTTCTGACAGTTTGCGCTACCCGATCTATCTCTACCAGTAGCTTGTCCTGTCATACTAGTCTGATGAACTAAGCCTCTCACTCATGATGACCTGCCCTAGCAAAAAACATTGTTTAGTAGCTACTCAGATGAGATATGTGTGAGACGCAGTAGCTCATACTATCAGGTAGGAAATATCGATCAGAATGGACTATTATGATTATGTTCAAAAGTAGAGTAGCTTATATTGAGCACCCAACACGTACACACAAACACATTTATCACTTATTTTTATTATTATTTGCTATCTCACAAGCACATGCATTTTCTTTAGGAAATGCAACTATTTTTTTCTCTATTCTCTGCATTTTAACCAAATGTAATTTTCGTTTCCATCTGCAGGAACAGATTTCAGACAGTCATGATGTGCCCATCGGAGACAAATGTTGCACTACACCTGAGGAGAATAATAGTGGTCAGACATTTCTCAATAGAGGATAGAAGACTGAGAGTACTAGTTCAAAAATATTTCAGACAATCAACCATATACAGGGACAGAAATTATGCTGACATTGTCACTTTCTGTGTCAGGGTTGATCATGTTGCAGTCTATGCAGAAGTCTGGAAAAGGTAAACAATTTATATTTTGCATTTCATAACTCAATGCCTCACATAAAATAGAAAGTCACTGGGATCAGCATCAAAACATTTAAATAATTACCTCCAGTTTCTCAAGATTCTCCTGCTGTATCTCTGCTCATTCCTTAAGGGCTCAATAACAAGAAGGGCCTTTCCTGACATTTCACAATCTGTAACACATTGCAGTTTATCTGTTTTTAAGTCACATATTTATGTGGAATATTGTTCAATATATGAATATTGTTAGATTTACACACCACAAGAATCCAATGCCCTCCTGTGTTGTATGGACACAACCACAAATGGGGGAATCGTTGGGTCTCTGTATATTAAAGAGTACGGTTTCTTTTATTTCTTTCCCTTCCAATTTCCTCTGTTTTCCTGAACTACTTTTTCTTTTCTGGTTGCATCTCTTTTCCTTCCAACTTCCTCTGTTGTCCTCTGGCTTACTTTAGATTGAGTCCATTTGATAACTGATGGTCTACAAGGCCCATCTGACATTTGGTCTCTGGCTTTGAGTTGTATCGTTTCTGTGGTGTCTTCCTTTAAGAGGCTTCTCTTGTATGGTTTTATTTAATTTATGTTGTATGTGGTTTTCAGTAAATGTCCGTCCTGGTTAGTCAGTGACACCATCTTCCCTGATATGTTATGAATAGTGTATGGTCCAGAGGGTGATAAGCAGCTGTCACACTCCGTTTTATAGACAGCAGGTCACAAAGAGAGCTGTTAATCTGAAATGAATAAATAAATGTGTTATATTATTAAACAGCCGCCAATAGTCCAGCATTAAGAACTGCAACACAATAGTGAAATAGCATTTCCAGTAGGGCTGCGCAATACAGAATTAATTCATATCACAGCATTCATCACAATTGATTTTACAGTATACATAGTAGGACTGAAGAAATTAATGATTAGACATGAATTACTGCACAGCCCTAATTAAGAGAGGAGCAGAGCTTTTGTTTGGAGAGCAAAATTTGGATATTGGCCTCATATACCATAAGAATTGATGTATATATTTGTTCAAAGTCTCACCTCATTAACAAACTCTATTCCTTGATCAGAGAGAATTCTGACTGGGCAACTGTGCCTGTAAATGATAGAAACAAGGTTTCTAGCTACTTCCTGAGCAGTTTTAGTTTTTAATGGGAATGCTTCCATCAACTTGTAAAAATAATCTGTGGCTGTCAAAATGTAAATATGGCCATCAGATGTCTTCAGAAGTGGTCCTGTGAGGTCAATACCAAGCAATTCCCAGACCGATGAAACTTAACAAAAACAGAATTGGATATACAGTATAAACCTCTGTTTGTGGTGATTTAGTAGGGTTTGGGGTTATATGTTTTTCAATTTGCCAGCGGGTAAAATGTTTATATACTCTGATTTATGTTTTTTTTTTTTACATTCTTCAGTAACTCACGTAAACGAAAATGCTCATTTACCTTAATACTTTCCAGTTTAGCATCAATCACATGTGGTTTTACAACCCTTTGGCACTGATCACATTCACTGACCTAGAAAAATGAAGGAAAAAAATAGTGGGTTTGTTGAGGGTAACCAATAAGAAGTGTGAACAAATTCAAAGGAAAAATGTAAATGTGATATGAGGTAGTAATAGTTACATTTGATTATTAAAACTAATAGATGAACAGCTAATCAGGACAGCAGGGCATTAATTACTGACCCATTTCTCAATGTCAGTAGAGATTCCTAGCCAGTAGAATTGACTGGACAAAGCATTTCTTGTTTTAAAAATCCCAATAGGGCTGCTATGGAATTCGCAGAACAGGGTATTGCACTCTGCCTTTGTCCTCACAGCCTTCCTCTGTCCATAAAAAAGTTCCCCATCTACATCAAGAAAAAAATAAAGCTATGTTAGGTCTTGTTTTTATGTATTTATATGAAAAAATGTACTTCCAACATTTTATTACTGACTAGAAACTCTGAACTTGGCCGCATATTGCCGTAATGTCTGCCTCTGTGTTTTTGTGTATCCCTCTGGATACTGACCAAAAGCAAGAACATTTCTTACTTGGTCATACCTCTCTAGTATAGCTAGTTTACTTATCATAAACTGTTAGAAACAACTGAAAAATAAGAAATATTAGATTTTTTTCTTGCTAATTTTAGAGATACCATTTGAATCTAATCTAATTTCATTTAAATTACCTGTAGAAGACCACTCTTTCCACCATGAAGATTCCAGGTAGCTTAAAATTACGGGCGTGTCCTTTGCTCTGCACATGTACACATTGTGTTGGTCATTCTGAGCAGTAGCTCTATTTGTCAGTGTGGCAGGGTGGTGCCGTAAGTTGCCTCGACAACGCCACCAGGGGAATTTCACCCCTGGAAATTATTAAATTGGCAGTTAGCTACAAGCAAATAAGCAAGACACAGGTTCAATAATAAATTCCACTTGAGCAGAGGACGTGTTCAATTAAAAGTAATTTATTAAACATAATATGAGAAAAAGAAACAAACAAAAGGTAATTCATTAAAAATGTCAGCCACCAGGGCGTAACCCAAGAATTAATGGCACAGTAAGGGGAACCAAAAAAAGGGGTTGGAGACAGGGTTGGGCAGCAGGGATATTGTTTCGATTTTAGTTGTTGGCGATGAGTGCACTTTAGCCCCTTTTATACAGCCCTTTCAAAGCAGGAATACTGTGCCTGTAATCCGCCTCGCTGCTCTGTATAAAAGGTACAGACACAGAGCGGGGGGGCAGAGTTGCTCCACCAATAAGCTGGTTCCACAGAGCTGGATGGACTGTGTGTGTAAAAGGGACAGCATGGCAGGACATGGAGCTGACGCTGTTGTGTGAATACGGCCTAACGTTACTAGCGCTCCCTCTCTTCATTCACTCTCTAGCTCACTCGACCACAGCTGCTCTCTCACTCTCTCTTTTTCTCGTCTTTTTTAAAAGACGGGAAGCTGACAGAAAAGTCTAACTTAACTTTTATCTTTATAAAATGAAGAGAAATGTCCTCCCCTTGTCCTAGTAACGTCTTTGTATTTGCTCATGGCAGAGTTTACAGTTCTGATCAGTCTGATCTCCGTCACACCTCTGAATACGGAACGCCGGCATGCTATGTAAAAGCACACACGGAGGTGTCTTTATGCTGGCTTTGTGTTGTTCACTGTAAAAGGCAAAGGCGGATCCTCTTTATGTATAATGTGGGTTCTCTGTATAAAAGAGGCTTGTGTGTTTGTGTGTGTGTGTGTGAGAGACCACTGAAGGCCCAGTGCAAGACCCCATGGTCCGCTACTGCTATTGATAAGTTCTTTGTTCTTTTCAGAGTGTCACTGGAAGGTATATAACCACCAAACCTACCGATGCACAACTCTCCTCCAGGCGATGGAAGAGGCCTGTGGTGACATGGATATGGAGGCATGCCAGGGCTGGATACGCCATTCAAGACAGTACTTCCTCCAATGTTTGGACAGAGTGGACATTGCATGTGATGTTGATTAGGTGCTGTGGCCAGATGCACATCGAAGATGGGATGGACTGTAATTGCAATATACTGTATTTCGTTTACAGTACAATAGAGTAACTGTGTTCGTCATCTTCAGTTAAAGTAATTATGTCTGATACTGTTACAATTATGAGTATTGAGGATAAACAAATTTGTTTCCCCATTACATTTGTGTTCATAGTCTAGCCTGCTACAAATGAAAATGCCAAAGACTCTAGATGATAGTATTATATACTCAGTACATCAGTGTGCAGTTGGCATGTAGAGAGAGCTATTTATTTGGTGTTTGTGTGTAAAGTTGCAATGCAAAAATACTATTTTTAGAAGAATTTATATAGTTTTGAATGAAGTGTTGCAAGAGCTGTACTCTATGTTTTTGGTTTTCGACAAAGAGGGCCCTAGTTTCAGAAATTGTGTTTCAGCAATAGTAAAAACTGTAATTTAACATGTATTAGCTACGGAGGATGTCTTCAATGTGCTCTAAGAATGCATTCCCAAATTTCTGTGTGAAAATTTTCTAACTGGGAGATATACACATACTGTAGACTTTCAACAGTATGAAATGTTTCTTCTTTTTTCTTGTGTTTGAGCTTCTGCTAGCTGCTATTTTCATCTGTCATGTATGTTAGCTGGAAATATCCCATACAAATGTACTTGTGAAAAAGACCAAGTTGGGCTGTTTCTATGCCGACCATGTCCATAAGCTATTACATTATAACATTGTACCAGTTTATTGTCTGTTCTCTCACAGTACATCTTCAAATACTGTCACAATGGTTTTGTTTTTGCTAACCTCTAGTAGTTTAATTTCTCACCTTGCTGCAGTGATGTAGAGGTGTACTGCAGGACTCTGTGACATCACTGTTGGATGTGGTTACAGTGCAACAGTGCACACTGAAACGGACTCAATTTTTGTTTTTTACCAGATAGGGCAGTGCAATACTGCTTAACAACCTGGTGTTAAGGTACACTTCATGACTTGAATGAGAGAGGAGAAATGCTAAAATTTCATCGCCTTGCCTGTAAGTAAACCGAAATCTCAAAAAATGTAATGCTTACTGGTGCCAATATTTTGTCTTGAAGAAAACACTTGGAAATGGGAGCTAATGTTAGTAAGACACCAATCTAATTTAACTTTATGTTAGCCTTAGTAGGTCTAACTCAGCTGCCAACACAAACCTCTATATTTAATGTGCGGTATGAAAAGGCAGTTAAACTAACTAGCTAAGAAATGTTTCTGCTGTGCCAGCTAGTTCTTACATCACCTATCGATTGTTTATCTGCCAATCTTCAATTTACAACACAACCTTGAATTTACAACTCTTATATAATTAGCTGGCTGCACTGTCAACATTAAAACACCTGGCCAGTTACTTATGATCTATCAGACTACGGGAACACAGAAACTCATAAATAAATTAACATTAATTTGTTCATTTATGCTCTAACACTAGCACGTGCAGAGAGGGGGCATGAGGTGCCCGAGCACCTGCCCCTTTGCCCCTTGATGTCAAAAGTGCCCATTTGTCAAGGAGTATTTTATGTTTAGCTTTACGCAGACTGACCATCACTTTACAGCCGTTAGCTCAGACCGGCTTCCTACCTTTCTGTTGTAGCTTTCGTTTTCCGTTTGAACATTGTATCCCCCTATGACACACAGAGATACTGTTAACAAGGAGCGACCATCAAACCACCGCCCATTCCTCCTAAGCGTTTAAAACAAACGAACCTTCCGTGCTGACGCTAGCAGACAGACTGGAGCTGCTGTCATGAGACAGACAGTGCAGACGATGAAATGTGACATTAACTGACATGTGCGCCATCAAATGATAATAATGTGTTTGACAAAAGACAACGAAGTAAGTAGCTAGTAAAAACTCTTTAGTGAAGAGTTTTTTTTAAATTTGTCATTACTGTTGTTTTAACAGTCCAGTTTATCTGCTGCTCCTGCTGCTTTACATCACAGTAATGTTAATGTAGCTTTATAGTTTGGATAGCTTGACTGCTGATGTATTCCCACTGTGTGTCGTTTTGTCCAATTATTGTAATTAACACCATACAAGTTAAAGTTCTGCTTCATGCTCTGTCAGACTTTTAAAAGGAAGACTTTTTACATTTTCAGAGTGAGTGAAGGAATCAGGAGGGAGGAGACAGAAGTGAGGAAGAATCACAGGATGTGATGGTGTTGAAAGAAAAACAAGAAGGAAGTAAAGAACTGATTCAAAATTTAAAGAAACCGTTAGCTTTTAATACAGATACTAACACTACACAACAATTTTATTAACATGTTTTCTTAAGCTGTTAAAAAGTTGTTCACCTCAGTAACTGTAGGTGAGATGCCAGCAAAGCAAACAACAAAGCACCCCCCCCCACCCCCCCAAATCTTTACTTTACTTTTTTTCCATTCCTGAGAAAAAGCATGTTTGGAAATAACTGAAAATGACAAATCCCAGCTCAGTGGATGTTTCTTATTGTTTTAAACCTTGACGATGTGCTGATTAGAAGTAGAAGTAGCAGAAAAGTACACGATATATCTGAAAAAATCCAGTGGGAAATAATCACAATTCATTTTGTTCTCATTTTGGTTGGCAAAAATTGGTCTAACTGTCTCTTGCACTACTTTAGAACTCTGCCTCTTCATCATTTTTGCCATATTTAATAGTCTATAAAGATTCTCCCCTTTTCATTCCAGTTTTTGTATGTTGTTTTTGTAAATATGGGATTTGACAAGCTAAATGTTATGCTGTGGATCAGAGACTGTCACCGTATCAAAAGCATATTCTTTGTTTAGAAACAATATGTATAAATGCTAAATGTCTTTAAAGGAGCAGCCTTTTCACCACTCAGGGTTTTTTGTTTTTGAAAGCAAATTATTTATATGCAGCTCAGTCAAAAATAAGAAACTGAGTTCTTTCAGACAAAAATACTTGAAGCCTTGGGCACACACACACACACACACACACACAGAGTGTAGAGAGCGAATCATAGCCCCCCCCCCCCCCCCCCCCCCGATTAGGAATGGCCTAAGGGAATATTCTCAAACCCAGTTTCTTTCCAGTCCTGCTGCTCCAGGGAAGACAGAGTTGGATGAAATATCTGAAAAATAGCTTACATATATATACATTAAAAGGGTCCTGTTCCTCTCACAATATTTATGTACAGTTTCACTGTAAAGACAGAAGATTGATTCTTCCCCCTGCAGGGCCACAGGTTAGTGGGTCAAACAATGATCAGCCTATTGGCTACATAGTAACTTCACACTGCCATGCTGCTAGGGGAAGCAAAAACTGAACAATCTGACTGAAACATGCTCTCTTTTGTGCTGGAATAAATAATAGATTGACCGAGTTTCTTGGAACAACCTGTAAGAAAAGAGGTAAGTGGAACATACACATTTATGCAGTCCTTAAATATAAATGCAGAGTAGCATTTTGCTTGATGTTAGGTTTCGATCACATTATGAGATGAAAACCTCATGTAACACTAAATGGCAACTTTTAAGGATCAGTGAAAAGAACATCATCCCCGTTTTAGCCTTACCTCCATGCTTCTTATGAATTGATGTAGTAGAGTATGACAGGGTTATAAAAGTAACTTTGAACTCCAAGTTCATTGAGACTTGCTTGCATGCTTTTTTTTTACTCAAACCCCTTCATGATAATGTGTGCCATTCTCAACTATTTAGTAATCTCTGTCTACATCATATTTTTTTAAAAGAGAATGCAAGTACAAACATACATTTAAGACAAGCTGTATGTTTAAACAGTGAGGTAAATGTGGTGATTAGACCAGATTACAGCAATGACAAGCATCTCTAAACATAAAGCATTGTTACTTTTTTCAAAGAGAGGTAAATGGGCAGTAAATTTTTGTGACATGTAGTCATTTCATGTAGTAGATGAGTCATTGATAAGAAAGTGGCCTTCTCTAGCAGCATCCTACACTGTGGTTCCGGCCAGTTTTGGTTCATGTCCAGTCTCAGTAATTAAGGTAGCCAGCCAATTCTCGTGATAATGTTGTCTTTTTAATTATGTAACTGCCTGTTACTTTGGATGTGATATCTTCAAGATAAGCCTGACTTTGGACCGCGAAAGTCCTAAGAGTGGTTGGTGCATTCTCTTTTGTCTAACTAATTTTTACAAAATGAATGCTCATGTTATTGGATATATATTTGGGTACTTTTCATTTTCCCATGCATTCACAACAGAGTCAGTCTGTGGCACCTAGGTGACACTGAGCCACTAACACAGTGGGAAAGTCAATGTTTAACACAGCTGCTGACATCTGTTTGAAAGACTATGCACCACAGCAAAAAAGCTCTCTGATAAAACAAATCTAGGACATAATCCATGGAGAGAACTTTGTAATGTTGGCAGAATCAACATGAGAGGCTTTAATTGCCCCCACCCATTTATCAAAGCACATTAGGAAGACACATGGACAGGAACACTCACAGTGGACATTATTTTATGAATATGCATATAATGCTGCAGAATGAAGATAATAATAATAATATAGTATAGTCTGTTGCTGTGCACAGGATACAATAGCTGGTATTACCCCAGTCTGACTTCATGAGGATGTTATACAGTGTGGGATAAAGTCTACTGTTTGTTTCCTAGGCTGGAAAGTGTTAAAATATAGTCTGAAGTCTGGAGTCTGGAGACACAAGATTCTGGAAAAGTGTTGTATGAAAATATAGCAAACGTAAAGTATCACATGAGCTAAAAGATTTTTCTCATTTCAACTGCTTTCAGTGGTATGGCATAGTCCTCTTTTTCCCACTGAAAGGTCTACCCACATGCTGGGAAACCTAATACTTCTGTTACCTTGACTTCAGGGCTGAGAAAGGCTGCCTCAAAGGGCATGTTCATCTAACAAGCCAGAGTTTCATTACTTGGCCATATCTTTTTCTCATGGCAGCTCCTGACCCAAATGTTTCTTCAGCACAGTTCACAAAGTTGCTCAATCCACCACACTATTGTACTTACACTATGTCATGTTTTTGACCTCTCTTGATATACTTTAGGTACTCTTTCATGCAATTTTCACATGGCAAAAAAGTGGCTCACATGTTTGTGATATAGATAGCTGCCAGGCAGCAGTATCAATAAGATAAATGTGAAGCCAAGGGAGAATAAAGCAGCCATTGATCAGTGAAAATGCTGCCTGAGGAAATGTTTTTTTTGGGGGGATTGAAGACCAAGCTCTTGTGCTGCTTTTATGTAACAAGCTGCAGTGTGGTCACGATGGCTCCACCAGTAGCAGGAATGTCCTCCTCTTTGTCTAGAATGGCGTTGTCATTCCATTGAACAGGAAACTAGAATTCATCGCAGCCAGTTTCTGTGGGATCACTTCAGCTGGGTATGAATGATACCTCGACAGCTGTTATAGGAGAGCTGTATGCTGTTGTTGCTCTGATCTAAGGACCATCTGATCTGGGGACGTCTTTTCTGGACTTCGACTGGCCAACTGTGTTGATGAAGGGGGCGTTCCTCATGCTTGTGGTCAAGGAATGCAGCACAACAATGGATCATGGATAAGCTGGAAGAGCACTCTTCATTGTTCCTATGGTAGGAGAAACAGAAGACATTCTTACAGCATGGCATTTATACGTTAGTGATTTAAAGCTTTACAATTTCAGCTCCTCGGTGACATGATGTATCTCATGTACACTATTCAAGGTAAGCACCAGGATTTATTTTCTATCACTTGACAATGACCCCTAATCATGTAGGTCTGTGTGTTTTGGCCACAAGAGTTTGAAGTTCACCGCTAGGTTATAGTAACATTGTCCTCTGAGCATACAGAGCTGCAATGTACATGCTTTTACAGAGAATTTCAATGTAATAGTTTCTGATGAAATAACCAAAGATTCTATAAGACAGAGTTTCTGAAACAAGTATCTACCCCCTTGAGACACATGGCAGGAGGACACTGTCTGCAGCTCCCTGCACATGGGCCACATTTACCCTGTGACTGACAGTCAGATGGATTGCATTTACTCTAAATAGGAGAAAGTAGGTGAAACATTGTTTAACACTTTTATTTAAAAAAACAAAACAACATACAACATACTTGTGTTTGTAGTAGGCCATATAATAAATGACTTAAAGCAAAGTTGGTGTAAAGTCCACTAAAGTGAGCACTGTGCTGTATATGAGGTGATTAAATGTGTATTTGAAATTTGAACTTAAATCCAGACTGCTGCAGGGAGGCTGACCACATTATCAGATCTGGCCTGAGACTGGTTGTAATGTTCTCTGGTGGGAAGGTGAGCTTCTAGTCTAGAGTGACCTTCATCTTCCAATCCTGGGCTGTATCCAGTAGGCTTGATTCTTTTCTTGCAGTTGACCTCTTTGGTACCTTTCCTGCTTGTACAAAGGCCATGGTGCTTGAGAAACCAGAGGTTGGGGGAGAGAGGGCATTGTTGTTAGTCCTCCTTTCTTCCAGCATTAGTGCCAGTTGCCGAAGGACCTGGTTGTGCCTCCAGGTGTAGTGTCCTTGGGCGAGGCTGGTCTTACAGCCGGTGAATATGTGTCATAAGGTTGCTGGTGTTTGGCAAAGGTGACATGATTGGTCTTCCCCAAGCCACTGGTTTTGGTTCTTGGGACTAGGAAGAACATTGTAGATGGCTCTGATGATGAAGCTAAGTCTGCCTCCTTCCATTTCCCAAAGATCCTTCCAGGGAAGCTTCCAGTGTTCAAGGTTTTCCCATCTTGTCCATTGGTCCTGTTTTGCTTGTGAGACTGCACATTGTTCTGCCTCCTCCTGCTGCTGTATCTCTTTTACCAACAACCCTCTCTTCTGGGCAGTTGTTGCTTCGTGCCATGTGGGTCTATTTGTGCCTAGCCCAAAGCTACCTCCTCCGAGGTGTCAATCAAGTTGTTGCCTTTCAGGTAGATTGCCATCCTTTGTGCAACAATGCTGAAGAAAATTTTCCCTTAAACATTCAGAGGATATTCAAGGCATTCTTCTCTTTGGGGATTAATACTCCCCCTGTTCTTCGCCATGCTTTTGGGATGTTTTTCTTCTGCAAAACGAATTCCATTCCCATCAACCTCAGCTGTACTTCAGTGTGTTTAGTGCTAATTAGAAAATGTTAGCATGCTAACATGATAAACTAAGATGGCAAATGTGGTAACATCAGCATGCTAGCAGTATCATTGTGAGCATGTTTGCAAGTTCAAAGCACCACTTAAAACAGCCTCACAGAGCCACTAGACTCTTAGTCTTCTCTAATATCATGTGGGATTTACTGTTGGACAATTGGACAGTGGACCACCTTGATGAATAAATGCACATTTTAATTAAGAAAAATCAGTCACCTATATTAAAACCTGTCTGTTAGGAGAAATACATTTTGATACAATTTGGTTAATTGCTGCCTTCATTGGTTATCACTGGTTATGTTAAATGTAATGCTGATTCTGCACAGTAGACAGTCCAGGTTCCTCTTGTTAAAGCAGTGCCTTGTTTACTCTCAGGCGAACAATACTAGCAAAATATACACATGTAGTTAATTTTTCTCTTTCCAGTCGCTGACCTCAGGTAGTCATGATGACATAAGAGAGAGAGATAGAGAGAGGGAGGGCAGGACTGATCAAAGTTAATCATTTGTCAGTGTTACTATCACAGTCATGTCTAGGTATATGTTAGGTTAGTAGACTACCTGTAAGCATTGGACACACAGCCTGTACTCGAGTGAGTATGCCCTCTTGGTCTGCTATTAATGTAGAGATGGGGGAACTTTTGGCATTTATTTTTTTACTCCATGTCATGGTCTGTTGGTATTTTACCAGGCTGACTGTACTTTGTATGTAATGGCACTTTTCCCAGCTGTCACCCACAGAACTATCTGAGTGGACATTTCTCTTACTTATGGCTATTTTTCTCTCTTCTTACATGGTCTTATACATAGAGTAGGATGTATGTAGTATTTTTTGTTGTTGTCTGTTGTAATGGAGAGCTCATGTTACAAACAGGTTGTAAAATTATTTCAAACACCTTGTTTTTTTCAACATTTTTTTATTAGGTAGTGAAGCATGACAGTAATTGAAATGTACTATAATTATATAATTTGTGGATATTGTTTCCATTTTCTGAGTAGAGGAAGTAGTCTTAGACAGATGATACTATAGAAGGATAGATTCAATAATAAGTCAATATATCATCTGCTGTCAGCATATTCTCCTCTCCAATAATTTCAGTCAATATGTTTGAGAAAAATATAAATAATCATAATCAACACCTAAAACCTTCCACTGTTAAGGCCCCATCTGTAATAATTTTGATAGTATAAATTTGAGGTATGCACTAGAGCTTGTTAGTAATTCAATATTAAAATGTATTGATTTTCAGCAGAATCATATTGTTATTATTGTTATTATATATCAGTATCTTATCGTATTATCATGTTATTATCTTATCATTCTACAAGTTTCTTTCATACAAATTAATGATTATGTATTATGTGAGTTTGATCTGATGCAGTTCACAGTGCACTGCTTTAAATATCAGTTTGATTATTTTACTGCATCATGCGATTTTGTGCACACATATATCATGATATCTAACAATATCAAAAATGATCCTTAATCAAATTGTCATAGTGAATTTAACAATATCACCCAGCACTATATACAATTGAAGAGTTTAAGTTATAGATGGAAAACTTTTGCACACATTTCAACTTATTATACACATTGTAGGTCTTTTTTGCTGCTGTATTTACAAACATTACTAATGTAACAAACCCCCAACAGCATCAGACAGCATTAATAACTTATATTTAGTTGTTGTCTAGTGCTTAATTGAGGTTGGGAGTAAGCAGCATGTCCTCTAGCATGCTTTGGCCAGACATCATTAAGACATCATGAAAAATTACAGCAAACTTTTTAACCAATAGCATGAGAGAGTAGATAGTTCACTTTATATTCCTAATGTAGCCTTTCTGTCTGTGTGTTAGGTTATCTTTAAAGTAGCATTATGGTCATTGTCTAATCACAGAGATGAGAGGGAGGTATCAAGGTCAATGCCCATGGCTCCTGATAACTAACCAAAATAGATTTTAGTTATTGGATGTTACACAGACAGAAATACAAGCTGACTCTTTTGATGAGCATCTTCTTCTACTGCAGGTAATGTTTGCTGATACAGTCACATTATACAGTACAATCATTGTACAGTAGCTCATCAGCAATGTGCAGTTATAGTCCAAAGTGGGATGCTAAAATACAGACGAAATACAAATTTGATGCGCAACCATCTCCTCTGAGTAATTTGCATGCATTTTGTCTCATCGTTATTATCAACTTTATCAAATACTTACTGTATTGGATTTTTATTGTACCCAATGTTTGTGCTACAGATATGTTAAATTTGACAAACACAATTCACAGTTTGCTCAATTGTAACACTGGAAGTTTTCCATGTAGTAAGTAGCCTTTGAGTTAAGATTTTCTTTTTAAAAATGACTATTTCCAAGGACAATACTACAAACATTCACACTCAACTATATTCAATAAGTTGATAACGGGGCCTCAGTAGTCACAAAATTGTCACAAATGTTAAGACAAACTGTGAATGGATGTCTTGTGTGTTGGTAAAGTACTGACACTGTTGTCCCATTGCACTGTGGTTTTATAGCAGTTAAGGCTGGAAAAGAATCCCTGAACACTTTGGACACACACCCTAAAATAAATAAAAGATCCAATCTGAGTGTAATTGGTACAAAGTGTACTCAACACAGATTTCAGTTTCCAGATTAGTGATGGGAGTTTTACTGACCCTTAAATCAAAAGATTTTGTCAATCATGTAGTTTTAATAAAGCGAGATTTGATGACAACTATTTGATCTGTCAGGCATCTTCACTTATTTTTATGAATTCCCTCCACAGCTTGTGGCTTTCAATCCTGCTCCTCAGGACTCAGAGTCCTGCTGGTTTTCATTCTAGTCATCCAATCAGGGACTAATTTACATTCCGGAAGCTGAGTGAAAGCTATTAAATGTAATTAACTGTGCGGTAGGAGGGGAAATCTGCAGTACTATAGGACACTGACTGAATTCTATCAATTATGTGTAAAAGCCTTTCTTCTGGATGTTGGCTTGGCTTTGTCACTGAAGAAAGTGAAATTCACTTAGCTTGAAGTAAATCTTACAGTCCAATGCCCTGCACCAACTGTGTTTAGTAGGAATTCTGCTTATAGTGTTTACATTTATACTGAGATGGACACTTACCAGTCTTCATTTAATTTTTGCATTTTTTGTAATAACGGGCAGTTTCAATGTTCAGTATTTTTGCGTGTTTCTGTTTTCATGACCACTAGGTGGCAGACTCTGTCTTTCCATTTGTTATCTAGTACACTTTGCCACCATTGTGGAATTCAATACTGTGGTGCAGTACAAACTCAGACCATTGTTTCTTTATGTTGTTGAGTAATTGGGCAGAAATCCAATGCTTCAAACTATAGTCAAGGCTCTTCTGTTGGTAAGATGTCATGTCATGTAAGGCAAAGTTTTTGCATGTTGGAAAACTGATTTGATGTTGTTTCCTGTTTTATGAGTAAATCCTAAACTTGTGATGTGTAATCCTGTGCACATGTACTGGCCGTATTGCCTGTCAGCACATAGAGGCACTGTCATTTCCTTTTCAGCAGATGTCTCTCTCAGTAGTTTCTATAATAAATTCCACTTCCCCCCTCTTTGTTGTGAAATATGTCTTTTCTGCCCATGGCTATTTTGTATGAGCTTGATGGCTAATACTGTATGATATGACCTTCTCATTTAAGGTTGCTGAAACATGAAGATGGACAAATCACAGAAGGACGACCCGGCTGACCACAAGATAAACGACTCTGGGAAAAATGCTGGAACGGTTAGTGTAATTAGTGTAGTAAAGGCCAAGCCTATATCTTGCTGCCTTAACGTGCACTAAATGATGCTATATTTTGAAATGTTTGACTGGATTGACAAAGGTCACAGCTTTTTTGACGTTATTGCTATTTGCCTGTTTTGTCATACATGAGTTCATTCAGTTTATATAGGTTTGGACAGGATGTATTTGTGAAGATACTGCACTTCCGTGAACATATATATGACCTTTGTAATTTACGCAACACACATTTCTGTTGTGTTACCCAAAATCCTGCCGTTGCTTGAGGCTTTGACAGCTGCTGAAACAGAGGCCCTCTCTGACTAATGACTACACAGCTAAAACTACACCGAAATGATTCAAGTAAGAAGAAAAAGACATATGTGTTGATGTATGTATTGATGAATTAAAAAAGTGAAAGTGATCACCTTTCACTGCTTGATATATACCTCAAAGGTGATTAATGCAATATAACAATCAACGGAATAGTTATAGTTCAGAGTATAAAACATTAACTGGTAGGATTATCTGTTTGCATGCCACATGGTAAATTCTTGTTACTACTCTGAAATATATCAAATATAATAAGATTTATTTATACTGTGGAGAAAATCACTTCTAAGAAACTTATTATTATTATTATTATTATTATTATTATTATTATTGTTACTTCTGTCTCAACCCAACCGGTCAAAGCAGATGGCCGCCCACCTAGAGCCCGGTTCTGCTTGAGGTTTCTTCCCGTTAAAGGGGAGTTTGTCCTTCCCGCTGTTGCCAAGTGCTTGCCCATGGGGGAATTGTTGGGTCTCTGTAAATTAAAAAGTACGGTCTAGACTTTCTCTATGTGAAAAGTGCCCTGAGATGACTTTTGTTGTGTTTTGGCGCTATATGAATAAAATGGAATTGAATTGAATTGAATGTTTATTAAGGAAGATTTTCTTAATCCCATTCCCTCACAACTAACATTAGTGTTACAACTAGTGTTTTGATCCCGCCGCCCAGGGTGTGCCAATTTTATTGACAGCTCCCTACCAACAATAAAACCACTCCTTAAAGATAACACAGCCAGTTGGTTTCCAACCTTCCAAAGTATGATCCTGGACTACAGGTTTCAGTTGTGCCAATAGAGCAAGGTCCCAGAGGTGATATTTTCATACAGCTTCATCTGTTCAGTTACTGCCCCCTCTCTTTCTTCACACAATTGGACTGACTCAGCAATAACAGCAAAGTATTATTGTTGGTGTTGGTGGTACCCAATGCCTTCACTTTCATTGGTAGCCTTCTAATCTCGTCCACTCATCTGTCAAATGTAAATGTACTGTTGAACACTGTTATTACAAACTCGCATGGTGAGTAACATTCACTAAAACAAATTTATATCTAGGATTAACACTGTTAGCAGAGATAGGCTAGAGGAAAAGTACTGTTATTTCCTTACACCTCCATTTTTCCATTTTTCTGGACCTGCACTTTAACTTTTTTAGCTTTTCTTTTTCTGCCAAAGATCTCTAACCATGATTTTGCACATAGAGGGGCTACTTTTCTTTTTATCAACTCAATGAAACATTGAAAGAAATTGTATCTTGCTTGTAGTTACATTTTTTAGGTGCCTAATAGGGGCCATTTTCCCCAAACCTGAAGAACACCATTAATATTTACATTCATTTATATAAATCAAAGCTGAATATTCATACTTGTGTTCCTGCCTACTTTTTGTGGGATGTGAGATGAGGGGAACATATTTCCTCTCTCTACGGGAGCCTTAGGAGAACAAATGTCACAAAGAATCTATCTGATGAATGAAAAATATAATTGGATATGTGAATAAATAATACAGTGAGTTATGAATATTAATTATTAATATTAGTAATCTACTGATAAATTGATGGCAAAAATACATTTCCCTTGATCTCCAAAGAGTAATTAAAATACACGTATCATGAATTCATTGTACCTTCCCTTTTATCTTTTGCTGACTCTTTATTTTCTCCATCCTAGTAAATGTTTGATATGTCATCAATTTTACATTTTCCCGTCACACGTCACAATATTTTCTTTTTTCCATGTCGCATATGTAATAATGAGAGAGACCAAGAGGCGTCTCCAAAATGCCAGATTAATATCTCACTGGCTAACCACTGTGTCCAACAAGTACTCACCCTCATCCCCATATTTAGAAATGCCTTTCTGTGTATCATAAAAGCAACAAGGAAAAATGATAAAAAAAGTATTATATAAAGTATTATAAGGAAAATAGAAAATGTTCTAAGAAGAATCCAAAATGGATCATCTTTTCAAAGATGAAATGTGTGTCATATCCATTTGGAACCACTTATTTTAGTGAAGATGTTTGAAGAAATGTCCTCCTTTGCCTGTGGTGTCCCTTTCAAGAAAGTGACATCTTCTCTCTTCGCTGGTATGGAACCTCCCTCGGGTTCACATGATAGAAGAAAAAAATGTAAGGAAATCCTTGTGCATGGATTGCTTAAAGACCCCCTCCAGACATGTTTTAAAACATGTAAAAATATTCTGCTTGGAATAATAATTTGTGTCTGAAGTGGTTTTCCACAACAAAGCTCAATTACCTAGTTAATTATTAAAATGGCATCTCCTCCTTCTCCCACATTGAAAAATACATAATCTATAAATAGGCAAATATTTTTCATTTCAAAAGTTTAACTGCTGGACACACGATGTCTCTTACTTCACTGAAGAGTCCATTCTCAGGCTTCAAGTTTCTGCATCACACTTGTTCAAAACTAGTTGTGATATCACAAATCATAGTTTTAGGTGCACACCTTAAACTCAAACTTATGGTGAGCATAGAGAAAGTTTCCTCCTCTAGCAAATGAGTGTTAAGTGTGTGCAGGGAATGCAAAAGAATTGCTAAATTGAGCACATTGATGTATATATGTATGAAGTATCACTGTGTCCTGTTAATGAAAGTGTGCGAGTGTTATTATTAAGCATTGCAAATCAGCTAAAAAGCTGGCATGCAAAGTAATTTGTGCATCAACAGCTGAAGACAAATTGAACAAAAATTGCACAGTAACCAATCGGGAAATATAAAGTGTCCACTTAAGTTTCAAAAAGTCATTGTCATTTCACTGTGTAGCTGGCTTTGAGGGTATGAACCACTACAGAATCGATGATAGTGGGAGGATAAAGTACAGGTCAAGAGGAGTGTAATACCAAATAATATGTGTATGAATAATCAAAAGGAACTGTCCAGTGTCTACTTTAGACTCTCTACTTTAACTGGCTATTATGTGCAACCTAATAATATAAAATAATAACCTAATAATATAAAATAAACCTATTTTGTACAGATTTCTTAACTATGCGCTCAGTTCACCAATCTGTGTGCTTGGTTTAGTAATCAATGTGTACACATTTCCACATCATTTTTTATGCCATGTTACCCTTAAAAGGAGGAAAAGGTACCCTGTCAGGTCATCAGCTGTTATACAAGCAAGAGAGTGATGTGCTGTGTAGTTCAGTCACTCTGTGGACTAGCAAACACTTTTTATTGCCTGAGCCATAGTGAGCCGTGAGCCATATTGCCTTGAGATTGGCATAACAGCTCCATAGTCTTGGTGCTTTTCGAACATCCTGACACACACACCATCATTTCTTTTTCAAAGTCTGTAAGATCACGCTTTAAACCAACTCCTGGGAATTCATTATCATGCAAAGCAGGTGTGGTGAAGGAGATGCTGTTGCATTGGCCTGTTTATGCGGTAACATATGCAAATAGAGAAGAAAGGACTCTACTGGGGCTGAGCACTTCTGGGACACATGTTACAAGTGCATATTGCAATCATACAGTGAGCTCACACCTTTTAAAATGGAATGAAGATATATTGGCAGAAACAACATTGATTTAACACACCGCCTACGCAGCACTAACTATTAGTGGGTTGCTTCCAAGTTTTCTCACTGTTAAAAATAAATACAGACACCCCGCTACTTCCAGCAGCCACGTTTTTTCACCTTCACTTTCAGCTCTTGCAAACACTTTTTCTCTGTTTTGCTTCTGTTTCTTTTTGGTTTTACTCTGTTTTGCCTTGTAATGACTAATTACTAAATCTGTTTCTTTCACTCAGACGTTGATCCTTTTATTTCAGCTTTTTCAGAAAGTAATTTAACAGATCAAATCACATTTTATAGGCTATACAGTGTAAGCCATATGCCAAACTCCCACACAGAGCCTTTTCATAGCTGTAAGGGCCTAATTTTGTGCTTTTACACAATCAGTTTCACTTTATCACTTATTGCTGATGACTGCAATATCATCTGATCACAAATGTGCAGAGGGACACAGGTTGAATGAACTGTACCTTCTGTAGCTTTGCTTCCGTACATTTTTACAGATAACATCCACTGCTCATCATTATGAGCTCTTGTCCTGAACTTTGTCTTCATCCTCTCCTCCTGTAGCCTTAGCCTCAACCTCCTGTACTCTGTTCTCCCTTAACCCTCCCACTAATTACCCCTACTGCGTCCTGTGTATAGCTGTGCCTCCAGGTTGTTGCTTCAGCCTGGGGCCTGTCAGTGCAGGGTATAGGTTGATGCTGTACATACAAATAAACATTCTTTGTCCTGAGTCACACAGGTGTTGATTTCTCCATTTTTTTTTTTTTTAATGTATTTTTTGTTCTGCCTGGCTCATTTACTCTCTCTCTCTCTCTCTCTCTCTCTCTATATATATATATATATATGTGTGTGTGTGTGTGTGTGTGTGTGTGTGTGTGTGTATATATATATATATATATATATATATATATATATATATATATATATATGTATATTCACAGCATACTTTTAATCTAATAATAGAACTATGTATTTGCAGTTTCACTCACTTTTTCTAAATGATCAGTTATGTGTCTCCCTAGTAGCATAAAAGGTTTGATGATAGCCACAGAACATACATTTAGAGTACAATTCATGCTCCACTATTATTTTCAGCCAGTGCTCCTTCCCTCACCCTATGTCAAACAGAGCATGCACACATCAGAGTGAACATGTCATGTGTTGTTAGTATTGGTTGTTTAAGTAGTGACATGCTCAAGGGCAAAGTGAAGGGAATAACCCAGTTTCCTGGCCCAGATACCTGGCGCTATATGAAACGTGCTCTGTTGAAATTCCCCTGATTTGGTCTGAACTTTACATTGATCCAAAGCAAGGTGACTGACCATGAACGGGGCCTCTAACATGTGTTTGTATGACTAATACAAACCTCTGTGTGTGCTCTCTCATTAACAGCCAGTCACAGCGTGTCTGTTGAGTGCAGCCTTCTTCAGTGCCCTGGGGTCATCTTTCCTTTACGGGTACAACCTCTCTGTGGTCAACGCGCCAGCTCTGGTGAGTCAAACTGTGAGGACGTCTTGTAAGCCTTCTCATGGAGAACCATGATTGATTTCTCATGTTTTCTCTGTTTGTTAGCAGCATGAGAAATCAATAAACATTCATTTAGATGGTGCCTCAGAACCAGGTTTTAATTAAGTTACGCCTGAATGAGAATACTGAGTTGTCTCCTATTCTCAATTGATTGTCCAAAATGCACACATTCAATCAGATTTTATAGACACTGTCATAGTTATAGTAAACCCCAGTACTAAGCTTTTTCACTGCTGTAGAGTCGACATTTACTGTAATTCTATTGGTTTTGCAGTAATTTACTGCAATTCTTGTCCGTTAATTACTGGATTAATGGTTTCACAGTTTCCCACAGTTTTGGTACACACACAGAATCCAGTGAGCCTCAACTTATTGCAAGACCAATTGCATAAACTTCAGTTCCATAAAAAACAAACAAAAAACACCAGATAGTCTTTTCACATAAAAATGAAATTGCCCACCCATCAGTTACATACAGCCAGCTCAGTAATTGTAACACTTTGTTGTTCAATATGACTTTCATCCCACATGAATACAAACACTGAGAGGGAACTTTTAATCTTAATAATCTTAATAATCACTTCCAAAGGTTTCATTTTATACAAATACGCTAGCTGCTGGGTTTTGATTGATTCACATTTTTATTGTGATCCCACTTTTACTCTCAGGATGGAGAAGAGGGAAATGTAATCAAAGAGAATAGGAATATGTTTACTGGATTTTCATTGTTAGTGCGGGGCCTTTTATCAGAGAAAAGACAAGACAAACATCAGCAGAAAGGCAGTTATGTGTATTTAGCATTACTTACACAAGACTAAATATTTTCATGGTGTGTAATTCCTCTTTGATTGGTGAAACTGAAATTGCAATTTTTATGTATCGGTCTAGTTGAGTGGTGCCACTTTTGGATGAGAAACAGCATTTTCAGAGGTTACACTTCAGTCTGGCCTTGTGTTTATTTGATGGTAATTAGAGGCCCCAGGGGTCATTTCATTAGTATTCAAACATTATAACCCTCAGCTCTGCAGCTGCCAATACAAGTACAGGGAATGCTGCAGAATATGCAGAAAGTGAATTTTAGTTTTTACTTAGAGCTTTATTTATGTCACTGTTTTGGTCAGAAGCTGTTATTGATACAGTAATTGGTAAAACCTTGAATAAAATTAAGCAGTAAAACTAGCCTAATATTTAAAAAAGTAAATTTGCATGATTTATTGTTCAAAAAAACTCTTTATTTATCTTATACTAGCCCTTCATGCAGCCGCTCAGCTCAGCCTCTGTCTGAAACAGTTTTAGCCCCCCTCTCCCCCCCGCCCCTCGGCAGACTTCTGGATCGGGAGGCTACGTAAACAAACAGTAGTACTAGGATTTCACTTTTTTTTTCACAGAACAGTGGGGTTCTTCTTTTAATTAGGGTTTGTGTATATACGAATTGAGCAAACCAGACATCACAATGCTGCCCATGATTGGTGAGGTGAATCTAGTGAGCAAGAGGAGGATGAAAGTGAGGAAACCTGATAGTTCTGACCTGTGAGCCTAATTGTTAATTGGGTGATCTCCGGCATCAGGGTTGCCCTAATGCTGCACTATGCAGTATTTGTGGTGCAGAAGAGTACAACACCATACAATTTATGTAATAATACCCAATACCTACTGTTTATCCTCAACCCATCACCAGCAGTAAGTGAATGGCAGAAAGTACAGGTTCATGAAAGAGGCCATTTATCAAACAAGCATCAATACGTCGCCAACACCTCTGTACTAATATGCCCCCCTTCTTTAGCGTGTCCCTTTCCTTTTAGCCTTGGCATCCTAGCTTCATTTTGCTTTTTGAGAAATGGCCCGATGAAAAACACACCCATCTCTGTTCCGTATCTTTTTTCACAGGACACTAGACACTGAAACAGTTGTATTTACACCTAGAGGGATGACTCTCACTTTGCACCATCAACCTGGTAGCTTCACTTCTAATAAATAGCTCACTTTTGTCTCAACTGAATCCCTCAAAACCTGTTCATAAAACCGATCCTGCAGATTTTTCTTTGCTTTCATTTTTCCCTGCCCATCCAGCTGAAACAGTCTGATCTATGTGCCATCAATAGATGTGAGTATTCAAGTTGTTTCAGATTGAAAATTTGACATTGCACAGATATGAGAATGCAACCAACTATAAAGTTTCAAGAACCTAAAAACTTCCATCCACACTGTTCTTCAGCTCAGTTTGCAAACTTTTAATCACCTTTTAAATGATTAAAGACAGTTTAAATTAGTTCTTTCACTGTTCTTATTTCTGTTTGCACAAAATCTCTTATCTGTGAAATTAGTTTATCTACTTCCAGGGAATTAGCAAGGTATTTCGTCCAGTAATTCTGGTTAATTCAGTGGCTCCTGTCAGAGTCCCAGCCACTGCACTGCTGCACATGCAGCTAATTCTCCAGTTCATTTGTATGTTGAGCTGTTGCTTGTTGTTCATGCTCTTCCAAAGCTTCTGCTCACCAGGAACACAAGCTGATTATTAAGCTGGTGCTGGCTCCTCTCTACCGCTGCAGGGGTCCACTACTTCTCCTGCTGTCAAAAATAAACAAGCCACTTCCCTCATTTATGTTTGCCAACTATACCAGACTGCAAAGATCAATCAGTACTGCACTGTGTGCTCAAAACATTAAGTACTGCACTATGTGCTCAAACTGTCCTCAGCTGTAAATGAATGACAGAAAAATTACAAGTTCAGCATGCCATTACGTTAATCTGTCTGAATAAGAGCCTGAACCACTTTTACGTGAAAGTAAGACTAAACAAAAGGTTTAAAAAGGTTTAATAACAACTAACTAAAGCCTCAATAAATTGTACATAGCATACAAACATTGCATATACAGTTTTCCCCAGGCACGGCAGGTCTACCTTCAACAGTGAGCCCCTTACATGTGAAATATTGTGTGGCTGCAATGTGTACTGCGAATGTTAAAGAATGTTGCATTCCCATTCCCATTAAAATTCTAATAATCTTGTGGCTTTTAAGATCTTTGAGACTATATATGTTTTCAGATGACAGACTTCTTCGCCAGCCTTTCACAGAAAAAGCAGCCAAAACTAACACTTGCTATTCACCTACTCATCATTCTAGTCTCCCCTCTCAGTCATTGGGAATGTGATGGAAATCTAGCCAGCAGGCACCACTGGTTACATTAAGATGCACTTAAGAAATCGGGTCAGCTGCCTGCAGTTTTTTTTTATGATTTTTTAAACATCATGTATATGAGAAATCTGGTTTCTGTAGTCAGGGTAATTCAGTTAGATTTCCCCTGAAGCCCTCTTGGGCATGCACATGTACATGAGACACCAGGTTTCCAATCGGCTGTTTTACATATGCATGACAAAGGCTGCAAACACGGAAAGTATCTCTGTGACAGAAACACAGAGGGATGAAAGGAAACATAATTACACAAAGAACGAAGTGATGCATCCATGTATTCAAAATAATTCAAACTCCAACATTCTTTGTCCCCTGGGAAAGTTCCTTCAGAGGATTGCATTATAAAACTGAAACAAAGACAGAGTAGCCTCTAGAATAAGTTGTTTCTGCAGCTGAAGGGAAGTTTGTGTCCCTAAAACGCATTTAAAATATGTAAACCATGGTTTCAAAATATGGTTGAGGTAGGGGAGAAATGTCATTACTGAACTGCTGCCTGCATGTGTTTTTTTTTAGTAATCAGGTTACTGCAGTACAGTGCATTTAAATCTGATTACCTGTGAAACCTGATTTCTCACGAACCTGCTTTCTTGTGTGCATGTAAACACAACTGCTTGTGTTTAGAGGAAATGGTGCGGGTGAAGGACAGGAATGAATATTTGTAGACATTGGTGATTGCTTTAGTACACAGGGAAGAAGAGGGTAGGCACATTATTGACTGAGCATAGTGTGTATTTGCAGGGAACGATTAAGTCGGAATTTGGGTAATCATTAATCTTTTCCATGTGAGATGGCGGACTGATCTGTGATGAAAACAGGGAGAGGGATGATGAAAGTCCTGTGGAAACCTTAAAAATGTAAATGTTATCAAACTGGAATACGGAATACCAAGAAGCATTCAAACAGTCAACAAATCCTCTTAAATACTATCTAAAAGGTGTAGGCTGAAACCAAAGCTTATTATGCCTACCTTTCTACATTTACCAAGACACTAAGTACTTCATTATATTCCCCACTTCATACTCATTCAAAATAAAGTAAAGTTGAGCAGTTTTAATAAAATAAAAATAAATAATTCAAAAAATAACAGGAAAAATCTTTAAACAAAGTAATTCAATTTCACTGACCAATGTAATTATATAAATACACACACACACACACACACACACACACACACACACACACATATATATATATGTGTGTGTGTGTGTGTGTGTGAATATATATATATATACATATCAACTCTTTTTGGAAGTAACTTATAGTGAGTTTTACACAATATCTGAGCAATTTTATAGTCTACAGTATCATCAAATTTCTGTATCTGTAATTTGAGAAACAGGGCTGGAGGGTTCTCGATAAGTACATCTGTTGATAATTCGTATGGCTCTCTTCTGTAGAATGAAAATTTGATTAGTATGAGTTTTACATGCAAATGAATGATACATTTGAAAGGTCTCTCTCTCACATGTTCCTCCTCTGTTGCAGTACATTAAAGATTTCTACAACAAGACATGGATTGAGCGATACGGGAAGCCTGTTGCAGCAGAAACAGCCACCCTCCTCTGGTCTATCACAGTGTCTGTATTAGCTATCGGAGGTCTTCTGGGAACGCTGTCTGTCTCTTTTCTCATCAAAGTATTTGGAAGGTGGGTTGAGTTTCATTTATCACTGCAGCATTTCTCATGCAGTCCTACTGGTCTGGGACCTATATCATGAAATGCTAATTGTGGGTTAGCCAGCTAACTTTGGGTTTAACATTTACATATCATTAAGCTGGCTCTGTCTGTGTTGTGGCTCATCACAATGTTAATATGTGCAGTTAACTTTCATCTTTGATCAGTTAACTTTCAATGTTAGTTAGATCAGAAATGCAATATACAGTAAGAAATATTCTTACTGTATCAAATCATCTAAATAGTTTGCTCCTCTTAGATATAAAAGTAGAAATGATCCAGTACTCACTTCTAAATATGAAGTCTGGGACCCAAATTGACCCTTGTGTTCAGGCAAAACTAGGTTTACCTGAACTTTTTTGATGAGATATACTTCTCTGCCAGACCTGAAAGAAATCTTCCTGCGGATACACTGCGCTTTTTCTCTTTTGCTCTTCCAGTCTTGGTTCAAATGCAAGATTAACCTTTATCCCAGCATATGACAGGCTGTACATGCATTTTTCATTGCTTTTGCACTAAATGCAACACTGTCTCTTTGGAACTAAGGAGACAAAGCCAGAGTATGTTGTAGTCTACTCCCTTGTTGCTTCTTTTTCCTTGTCAGGCTCTCAGCTCTCACTTTCTTTCATTCACCTCTATACCTTATGCACTTTCCTTCTCCTTTCTCTCTCTCACGAAATCTGTCTGCGAGCATCAACTCAATGCGGGAATTGTAGTTCTAAATATACATAGGCACTTATACAGCCCTGGAAGTGGCTGAGTGGCTTTACTTGAGGGATTTCCACTGGGGTTATTCGTATCATAGATTTACTTATGTGGATTTGATTTTCTTGTCAACAGCTGCTCGTTGCCCCTACCAGCTACACAGCTAAGATTCAATACAACAGTCCTGCAAAAAAAGCTGTGAATCTTGGAATGTTCAGTGTTAATTGAGATCTTCATAGAGGCGTTGATTTAATGTGCTGATCCAACATATTTTTTTATGGCCTAAGTATGGTTAAAAATTGGACATATTTTTTTCTCCATGCCTTTTGGGGCCTCCTTCCATTCTTCAGTTGTTTTTATTATTTTAAAGGTTTATTGTTTTATGCATAATTAAGGGTTTAATGGCACACGAAATTCACGATTCGGTATGTACCTTGGTTTTTGGGTCGCAGTTCAATATGTTTTCGGTACAGCAGAAAAAAAAGAAAGGTAGAAAATAACATGTTGGTCTTTTATTTTGAAAAATGTGAATGTCCAACAATTGCTCATTGGTCAAAACTATTACTGAAACAGTTTAGTTAGTTTAGCTGCAGTGGAAAAGGAAAACAACATTTCTGTTTCCTACAAGAAGTCAGGACACCTGCTGACAACTGTTTTGTGCTGATTTATGGTCTAACTGTATATAAAGTGGTTGAAACTAGCTCCACCTCCAGCAGCTACAACAATAAAATATGGAGAGCCCTTTCATTCAAAACCCCACCTATGCAGTTACCAGACACCACCTAGTCATCGTGCGCTGCCACCCAGTGGACATTGCACCACCCAGCCAGGTAGCGCTGATATCCAATTCAACATCGTGCACTACCCAGAAATTCAATCACCTCTCTTAAAACAGAAGTAGAGCAAGAAAGGCCAAAACAAAGTTTGGAAATAAGCTAAAATCTAAGGCGGAAGAAATTGGTATTATTAATATTAATGTGTGCCCACCAGTCTGTTGGTCAATTGTACCGTCATAGCTAATCTCAGAACCTGAAGTTGAAAGTTGAAAGAAATCAAGAGATATAGTCAAGGAAGTTAACCACCTTGTCATCTGCAACAAGAATGGAGTTCATATTTACAGATTTATACAGATGGATCAAAGGATCCAGAGAGTAGGAAAGTGGCATTTGGTGTAATCATTCCTGAATTAAGAATTAAAACAGACATAGAATTTCAGATCAGATGTCAGTATTCACAGCAGAGATTCTGGCAATATTATGGGCACTGCAGTGGGTAGAGGACAATAAACCAGACGTCACAGAGAGGGCAAGGAATGGGGAGGCACAGTATCGTCTCACTACAGAGATAATGGAGCATATTTTAATAATAGTGTTGCACTCGGTCAGTGTTATAGGTCTCTCATTTGTCTTTCTGACAGCAGAATCACTACAGGGTAACCCAGGTAACCAGGCTACCTTGGCTAAGCTGGCTAGCGTACATCCATGAGCATATTACAGCTAAGTGGTGCGCTGCCAAAACGCACTCTAGAATTATTGTCCTGCACGTCGGACTAAGTGGATTATTAAACTATTTTGAGGGTAATTGTTTGGGTCACGGAGCGTATTCTTTGTACGACTGCATGCACAGATGGGATGAACACACGTACTGTTACACCCCTATGCGTAATGTATAAATATTCTACATCTACAAAAGGAGACCTACTCAAATAACCCAAATATGATGTTTTTCTTTATTGTAGATGATAACTATTTTCAATAAGGAGCCATTTGCTTATGTTGTCACTCAAGATTCCTCAAATTCACTCAAAAGGAAAATACAGCTCTCTCACATTTTCTGTATCGACAATGCACTTATAGACACTTAGGATCAGTTTACTGTGCTCATTATAAAAGAGTGCACTTTGTTTCCCTTGTCTTTTGGATGGAGTGTGATATGACAGAACAAATGTTAGTTGTTTTCCCCTCATCCATGTGCTCATCTCACCTAAATGCTTTGTGAATAAGACAGCTGGTCCTATGAAGTACCAACAATGAAGAAAATAGATCGGCTTCATTTTTCAGCCCCGGAGGTTGCCGCTTGGATTTAACACAATCTGAGAGTGACAGAGCGCTAGGTGCTACGACATGATACGCGCCACTAAAGGCACATTCAGCATAAATACATAGGCTCGACATTAAAGCACACAATAAATAATAATACAACAGCTCCACCAAAACATGAAAAGAACACTGCACAGTCACAGTACAACATTATAATAATAAATAAATGTGTCTTGCCTTCATGTAGTTAACAAGCTTACTTACGAAGGAGTTTGCTTTTCTCCACAACCTCTCAATCTTTAAGAAAAGACTAAAGACCCAGCTTTTTCGCGAACACCTCTGCACTTGGTGGACTGAAGGTACAGAAAAAACTAAAATACAACAACAAAAAAAATCTGCTTCTATGCAATCTATGCACTCTATGCATTGCCTCGGTGCACCGCCTGTTGGCATCTATGTCCTACTGGACTCAAACTTAGCTTTATGGCACTTACTTGTGTTGTTCTCTCCTGACTAGATCCCTGCTTGTGTCGTATCAGCTCTCATATGTACGTTGCTTTGGATAAAAGTGTCTGCTAAATGAAAATTGTAAATTGTCAGTCACATCATCAGAGTCCAGCTTCATTAGGATCTCTTTCTCCTGAAAAAATCGTATTGAGCATCCTTTGGAGCCACACATGCACATGCTGCTCCGCTCCCCCCTCCTGCTTCAGTTGCCTCCAGCTCCGGTAAACCTTTTTGTTGTTTATCGTCAGTTTCTGCCACAAGTCCTGTGTCCAAGTCTGATTCTTCGGCCTCCTCTTGTTTGTCTCCCTGGTCTGGCTCTGCCACAAGTTTAGTGTCTGTGTCGTCACCCACGCTAACGTTAGCGCTGCTAACTGAAGCAGCACAGTCGGTGACCCCGGCTACACCTGTGGAGGCCTCAGCGGTGGCATGTTTCGAGAATAAATCTGTTATTTTTGCACATTTTTCATCCTCAGCCAGCAGAGCTTACCTTGTACCTTGCATTTCTTTAATTCATTCATTCATTTTCTTTTAACTTGGCGTAAATTTCATACCCGCTCAATTTCCGATTTCTGCCCTCTCCTGACCTTTCCACTAGCTACATCGAGGGGATTGTAGGAGAATTTGTTTATTAAAAGGTACAATTTGGTCAATCTCAAACTGCTGCATGCATAGAATATTTTTTTGAATCAAAATCATCACAGACAATTTATTATTATTTTTTATTATTATTATCATTTTTAATCAATGCAATGACCCATTCTGAGCAGCCCAAACAGCTCATAGTCAGCCAGCCCTGCTGGCATATGCCCAAATTCCAGATGGCCAATCTGTCACTGCGCAGAGCTGTATGTCCTTCTATCCTCCAGGGCTGGACTCTGGCACTGACAATATCACCTCAGTGCTCTGAAATAATATATGTTCAAAGGAATCTATTATCCACTAATGATGAGAATGTCACTCTCGGAGCAGGAGAAGACTCATGAAGCTTTTATTCTGAGTCATTTAAGAAAATTAAGATGCCCTTAAGATTCACCTTGGATCTCTCTGGTGGCAATCCACACTATGTTGATTAGGCTAAAATTTATTATTCATTCTCTCTCCATAATCTCTGCTAGTTTTGCACAATGTCTTGGAAAGGTTGAAATTCAGATGCCAGGGAGAAGAGTTGAATTTATATTAGCAGATGAGGACAGGTAGAGCAGTCTCAAAGAAAAGTACTGAATAACTGGTTCATTAAAATTTTGCCAGTGTAGCTAAGGTTAACGTTTTTTGTTTTTTTTTAAATATGTAATGCCTGAATATTTGAACACAGAATAATCTTTCATGATGAAGACATCAGAAAGGAATAACCAAACAAAGTAAGTCAACGAATAAGTGTTTTTCTTTTTTTTTTTGGCACAGTAAATCAGAGTTTTGTTAGATTTAAATACAATAAAGAGACACAATCAACTCTCTAATAAGCAAACAATTGTGATTAAGATACTGCTGCTGTAGTGTGTGACTGATTTTGACATGCATAAAAAGGGCTGCTTTAGTCATGGCTGAGTGAAGATGCTATCAATTCAGACCAGACTGCTCTTGAGACAATCTCAAGTGTGTAGGAGTAGACCTCAGTGTGAACAGCCTCAACCTCTAACATCAGACAATAAAAGTTTTCTTCATAATGATCCTGCAACAAATCCTAAGTTTATTTTAATCACCAATGGACCAGTCACATCCTGCCAAGCTCCAGAGCCCTGTCTACTAAGACATGGTGTTCCCCTCAAATTCGCCTGCAACAATAAAGTGTTAAAGTAACAGTAAAGTTTATTGCTTACAGGGAAAGGGGAACCAAATAATTACCAACACATAACGCAAGCCAGGAAGCTGATCAGTTTCTGTCCCCCAGGACACAAGCTGAACCCCTCTAGAGATTTCTGCAGACAGACGATTCATCCCCGCACTAAACTCTATAGTCCCAAGAAAATTAAACCTGCAGACAGAAGAACGAGCAACATTAAATATGTGCACACCCAGATACACACAGACTGTCATATGAATGATTATATCTTTAAAGTAATAGTTCAACATTTTAGGAAATACACATACCAGTTTTACACTTAGGGTTTTGTACAAATTAAACAAACTAGATATAACATGTTAGTTAGTGAGCTTTAGAGGTGCTGGTGGGTGGATTTTGTTACCTTCGTACAGAGTCAGGCTAAATGTTTCCTCTTGTTTCCAGTCTTTACGCAAAACTGGCACCAGCTACATATTTACCATACAAACAATGGTATCGATTTTCTTGTCTTACTCTCAGCTAGAAAGCAAATAAGCATTTCCCAAAATGTGGATCTATTGCTATCCAGTCCTATTTGATAAATCATCATTATGTAACATTGATATAACATTAACACTATGTCTTCTTCTTTCTCCACACACCAACCTGTCCAGGGTCACTAAACATGGATACATATCACTGCCTCTCATATAAACATCCAAACATGCACACACACACATTACCCACACATACCCTACTTAATCTAATCTAATCTCTACTCCCGGACTCTTATCATATCATCACATACATTATCGTAACTGCTTTATGTTGTTGTCTGTATGTCTGTCCACCCTCTGTCCATCATAGTCTCTACTCTTTTTTTTACCACACTATGTTATGTTATGTTTCAGAAGTTGGATTACTAACCCTAACTACAACTTTTTTTTTGCCAGTATGATATTTTGGTGAAGAAAATTGGTGAAGTGAATAAATATACTGTACTTTATAATATACCTATATGGCATTTTGTACAGGGATTATGATTAGTTTAAAGTGTGTGCAGGATCATTTTAACCTGTGCCTGTATAGTTGTTTTCTTATTGCTTTTTCTAACCAATTTCTCTCCTCGACTTTAGAAAGGGAACCTTGCTGCTGAATAACAGCTTTGCTGTGATAGCTGCTGTGCTGCTGGCTCTGGGCGAGAGGGCAAGATCTTTTGAGATGCTCATCATTGGCCGGCTCATTATTGGGGTGAACTCTGGTAAGTGTTTCTTTTACTAGGCTGGAGAAGCAAAACAAAACAAAACAAATGATTTATCTGTCAGTGTGGAGCACAACAGTACAACAGTGGAGGGAGAAACAATCAATGGAACAATGTAATCATGTAAATGAAGTACAAACAAGACAGTATTTGGACTGTATTTTATGTTTAATAAAATGTTAAACAGAGAAAGTTACCTGTATTCAAATTTGTGTGGGTGTGAATTTCTGGGTGGCATTCAGATTCTTGAAATCACTCTTGTTTGTTTCATGAGACCATGGTTGCCCATGTTTTTGTTCTGAGCATTATGGGAATGAGGTTTTACAGTGTATCAAGATCTGCTTGTTCCCTTTGAAGGCCCAGCACTCCCACACATGCTGCTTTCACTTACTCTGGATAATTAGACCTCTGCTCAGGTTGAAGGTTGTCGGAGGTATGCTCTTGACTGTAATCAGTTTTGATTGTCATCGATCAGACCTTGTTACATAACTATTACATTGCCGTAGTGCTGTTTGCATTAGTCATCACTGACTGACACATCACTATAATACTCTTGGAAAGTTGAATGTTTTCCCTGCATTGTACAAGTTCCCACAGCGTAGGTATGAATTTAATTTTGGTTAGCTGTCTTTACTAGCTTTGTCATAAAACTGAATTCACTATAGGCATGTAATAGCCTTGGCTTTGATCACAGCTAAATAGATCTAACAGCTGCCAGACAAATAAACACACTTTAACCTGAGTTTATTAACACCTCCTTAGAGCAACACTGTCAACTAAAAAAAATGCAAGCAACTTTCCTACAGCTTCTAATGAAATCATGACATTTACAGCATAGCTTTGTAAAGTAGTTTATTTATCTAATGTCCTTATGGAAAAGAAATCCTGAAAGTGCAAATTATTTAGATTAATTTAGACTTTAGGTGTACCCAGATGCCCAAGGAAAATAAAGAGATCAAGATAGCTTACTTATCAAATCTGAATACACTATTTTATGGGCAGTAAGCAGCAAGACCCTGATTACAGGTCTAAGTTTCACTTCTAAGTGCACATATACAATCACAGAGGATGAGCAGAAGATCAATGCTCATTCATCCCTGTCATGGTAGGTTGTGTTGCCTGCAGATACAAATTTTAGGGGGATCAACTTGTTACAGCAAATTGTCAGGCAGTAGGGATGTGAAGATTCACTGATTTGCATCAGTGCACCGGCATTAATGTTAACAATGCAACTGCCCCAATTGCAAAAGTGTGCACTGGATATAATTTGAGATGAACTTGAGAAGCAAGATCATTGGCAATACATCGAGATGCATAACGCATTGGTCTCAGTGATGGAGGTGTACATCCCTATCAGGCAGTAGCTTGACTTAAACCAGCTACTGGCAGAAATTCAAAACAAGTCTGCCTAAGTCTTCTGTGGACATAATAGTGACATATAGTTCAGTTTTGGTAATGATTTAGTACTTAATTAAAAGATCACTTGAATTGGCAAACATTATATTTGCTTGAATTTGTAAATTGTCATATGAACAACAGTAGCCACCACAGCATCAATGTCCATAAGATGTGTGTTACCTGAAAAAATATACACATTCACTGCAGAGCACGATCAATTGTTTACAATTTCTAAACCATGGAAATTGATTTTTGCAAAAAGCTTTCGAAGGATGAAATGTTCTATCAATCCTGACCATTTCTAATCTGCAGACCATCCATGTAAGTAGCCATGGGATTGCCCCATGCCCCATCCTGAGGAACAAACACACCACAATCACGTGCATTTCCATCACTGACATCACTGACAGCATGGACGTCATGACAGCTCCCCAAAAGTGAAGCTAAAACATCTTGATCGCCTCCTGGTGGCTGGCTGCAGTATAAGACATAAATCCCCCCTCCCCACCCCCCCCTCCCGCACATGGCCTCACTTTTGCAGAGATGCGTAATGGAGACGCATCATCCATATTTATATACAATAATTTACCTGGAAAAAAACAGACAGACTGAGCCACTCGTTTTGTTTAGGCCAGTTATGTATCACATTAAATGTAAATCTGAAATATTCATATCTTAAAAGATTTTAACCTTTTGTTTTTTTCTGACAGGTATAGCTCTCAGTGCCCTCCCCATGTATCTGGGAGAAATTTCCCCAAGACATATCAGAGGCTTCATTGGCCAGTTCAACTCCATCCTGATCTGCTTGGGAGTGTTCACTGGGCAGGTGCTGGGACTGCCAGAGCTGCTGGGCAAGGTCAGTGTTGTTGGAAATTATAGAGTGTAGGTAAATAGCCATGTAGTATAAGCCATATCACCTTTATAGTTCCCCTTGAAGACTGTTTTGAAGGCTGTTTTGTGAGATTTTTCTATTACTGGAGTCAGACAAATTCAGACAAAAACTGGGACAACTAAGTGGAGCTGGGTGGTGCAAATGAGGGTCAACCATCACAGCAACCACCACATTTTCCTCCACAAGATTTATTGACTTTGCATGTCTAGAGAGACTTTTTCTCTTGACTTTAATGAAGTCTGCTTTAGAGACAGCATTCATTGATCAAATAGAACCTGCATCTCAAGACATTTCTGCTTTGCCTTCAACATTCAGCCATTGTGGATGCTGTCGGTGGGTTGATTTGCATTCATTCAACATTATGTACTGTCAATTAAAAAAATTGTGCAAATTCACAGATCATGACACATTGGCGAGTTTCACCAGTAATGCCCGAGCAGCTGTCATTAAGCGTGACCATTTTGCATGGCTGTGACTCTTTATAATGTACATATTATTCGTTTATCACATGTTCCTGTAAACCATCATCAGCAGTGATATCTCACACATTAAACGTCAGAAAGGTAATGAATTATTTAGTTTATTGTGCCCATATTGAAACAGACTTTACAAGGTGCTTCACGATGAATGACAAATGCAAAGAACATTTACACAGTGAAATAAAACGACGTATAAATGAATAAAATGACAATAAAAGAATAATAAGTGTGATCACACAAAATTAAAATAAAGTTTACAAATGCACCCTTGATTAGCAAAAATTGCTGTGTACTGTACACAGCAAAAAGACAATCACCCAATCAGTAAAATTGGCAAACAATGTTGTATTATTTAAAGTTCATCTCTCACCTTTTTTTTCATCTCCACAACATCATATCATGTAGACAACCATGTGTACTCCTGGTCTGAAGTATGTGTGAAGTGCGAACATTCTCCCCCTCTTCATTTACAGATACATTACTGCTGTTTAGGAAACGGTGTATTATTTTTGTGCATATCCATTGTTTATACATCTCGCTCTACCTGTGTGCTCTATACAACACTGCTTTAGCACGACCTCCTCTGCACTCATCCAACAAGCCTGGGTGTTCTTAATCTTATCAGCTTCCAACAACACCATCCTGACATCCCCTTGGTTTCACACCAATTCACACCTTAATTCCTCTGACTCTGATGACTCTCTCACATGGCTGTCATGTGACCTCAGTGACTCTCATGTGACACTGAGGTGTGAATTAGGTTTAATTGGCAAGGACCTTCCATACGGAACTGATGAAGTCTCATGGATGAGTGTCAGAGATCTTCAACTCTACAGCTCCAATCCAGCAGATAGTTTCAACTTGACATTCAAGCTTGAGCTGGTACCGGAGAAAAAAGAAAGCACCTAAGGATTTCCCACCACTTTTTCCTTTCCAACTGAACAGTGCAGGCTGTCTGACAACACTTTTCCCATCAGCTAAACGCCTTCCTCGGCCACTTGAGGAATAGACTCATGTTATTACCTTGCACAGTATATGATTGGTTCTATTTGTCCCTCGTTTCAGTAATACATCTGCTGGAATTATCAATCACACCTTGTTTACCATGGAGGAAATGTTTAACACATTCCTACTATTTACCTTAATGCCCACCATACACAAGTTTAGCCATGTTGACGGGCCTACTGCTGTGGCGTTTTTCACAATCTAATTCCCATCTATGCATTGGCAATGCATTATGTGCTAGATTTTCAGTTTACCCTTTTAGAACTGAAAACAGACATTAGCCTAATTCACATATGCTTTGAAAGCCAAATTCAGTTGTGTAATGTGAAAAGAAAGCTAGTGATATAAAGCTTTCTTCTCCTGGCACATTCTGTTGACTTAAGCTTTCTGCTTACTTTTGGCACCATATTAAAAAAATAATGAGTGAATGCATCTCCTCTAAATTGCTTTCTCAAATTCTAAGCATTCAATTATATCTTTTGGCAGTTTAGAAGGTGTGAGGATCATCAGCGGCATTTTGTGACTTGTTGCCTAAAGGGTGATCTTGAATACCTGTTGCTGCTCATTGAGGTTCGGGCCAAATGTATATATCACTAATCCAGACACTGTCATGGAGAATGAAGAGAGATGCCCTTTCACAACCGACAGTGCAAGTAATGACTGGTAGTGCTGAAGTTTGCAATATAAGTAAACCCCAGTAAGCTAGTTATTTATGTCAAACAGAAAACATAAGTTGACAATGAAAGAGAAACATATAGTAAAACTTCAGCATAAATGCTTTTTATGAAATTAAATTATTGGTAATTTAGAGGCCTACCTTTTAGCTGCTAAAGTGGCAGGTAACGTTAAAGCTAAAAAAGCAGAGGGAGAAAACACTGAGCCATCAATTTAATAACTTTATTTCTTTACTTTATTTGATTTGTAAATGTTTTCCAATGAAAGGCACTGTAGATGAGGAGAAGGATGAAATTACTTACCAGAAAGATTGTGGTATTTTGCAACTTGGATTAGGCTAAGAAAGATCTTATACAAATACTTGCAAAACTAGTGACATTCCCATTGGCCTCAGCTGCACATTGTGTTTACTGCTAATTAACAAATATAAGCATGCTATACTAAGATGTTTAACATGCTCAACATTACACCTGCTTAACATCAGCATCCACATTGTCATTGTGAGCATGTTAGCAGGCCAATGTGAGCATTCGGCTCAAGCAGAGCCACTAGTTTGGCTGTAGACTGTTATACCCCTTTAGAACAGCAGACTAATGTGTGTTGGACCTGCTTTGGGCCCATTCCTATTAGACAGCTGTCACTGGTTTATTAATCTTGTTTTAGTAACAATTTGAGTTTGTCCAGTCGTAATGAAATGTGTCCAGGTAGGCCCGGACTCACTTGATTGGAAAACATGGCAGAGAGAGAGAGCCGTCATTGCTGTCATACACATAACGCATCAACACAACATTCAGTCAGTGTCTGGAGTGCATGGTTTAAAGAGCAAGCGCCAGGTAACAACAGTCTCAACAAATATCAGGACATGTTTGGTTTTCCTTGAGGTTTGTCATTAAGTAAGTCATGTAGAAAACTTTCTTCTTTCGCTCATAAGGCAAATTGTGGTTTGCTAACATCTCCATTGAAATTTTGTAATAAAAATGATGGACAATCAAGTGAGTAATGCTAAGAAAACAGAATACCTTCATAGTGAGTAGATCCTGTCTTCTTGACAGTGTATTGGTAGATGAATGTGATTTATAAAGTTCTGCCGGTACATCAAACACAGTCACTGATATTTCTGCATATCTCCTGAGACAAGATGGCGTAGGACTGTATGGCATCTGGATTTGTCTGTGCAAATGTTGGCACACCAAATCACACTTCAAAGCCACAAACAACTACTCTGCATTCACATCCTGTATTGTTTGAGGCTTATCCTTTGTGCTGTAACATATGTGCATTCCAGCAGTGCATTTGCTTTCATTCCAACAATAATTATTTAAGAGCAACAGACATATTTCTAAGCCAGTGAATGTCTCATTTTGGATGAAACGCTCCTTTTTATATAATTTCTATAGACAAGTCTATACTGCATGAAGGCTTCAGTATTTCTGTGATTAATCTGTTTTCAGTCTCTGTTTCTTATCCATTCTCTCTAAATCCAAGACCAAACAATTGGAAATATAATTTTCTTTTGACCTAAAGGGAATGGAACAGAAACATATTGTGTTTCTGCTGCGCTTCCTTGTTTCGGATTAAAAATGATTGCCACCTTTTAAGCCACTTTGATGTCTGACCCTTGAGTAGATACAGAGTAAAACCTTTCCGTAACCAAATTTATTCTTTCCTGAAGCAATCTGTATTTTCAATTTCAAATAAAGTGAAGGAAGAAATCAATACTGTTTGGATTTCAATGTATGTCTTGAACTGTGAATCAACTCGTTCTTGCTGTTTTGTTCAGAAGATCTGACCAAGTTGCGCGAATGTTCTCATCTTCTATTTTTTTCCACTGTCACTAGCACTGACATTTACACATGGATGTAGAGGCTCAGCTTCTCGCAAAGCAGATCATTTTTAATTTATAAGTACTGGTCTGTCCCATGAATCATTTCAACCTGCAGACCACCTTTATAAATATCATATGGAGTTGTGTGTCTTCACGCAGCCACTGTTATGTATTCATATCACCTCCGCAATACCCTTCAGGCCAGCCTGTTTCCTTGTCATTTAACAAGAGCATCACAGACATACAGTATGTGACATATCTGATGATAATGCCACCATGTATGGTCTTTGCTGCCCTTTGCTTATGAGACTCAAACAGGTTTCCTCTCAGTGGAGGCTTCTGTTAATAGGATTCAGTCTAAGATGTCAGTTGTTGTGGGGTGCTAAATATTGAAAAGCTTTGACAAATGATTAATTACTCTAACATTCATGCTTAGCGACCGACCTCCCAGTAGGGAAACATGTTTATTCCAGCATTACAGCAAGAGCAGAATTTTAGCCAGTTCATCACTGAATGCCCCTGAGACACTGAACTCATCAGCATGTCTCAAACGGCAGCTTCCACCAGCGTGGGTAGATTCAGTGGCCTTAATGGGGCCTCATCTATACAATATCCTCAATCCAAACCATATGTGGTTTCAGAGAATTGTGTAAATGGACAAAAAAATCAATGGTCACTCTAGTGCAATTAATTTCAGTTGGTATGGCTGTCACACATGGTGTCAAAGATCATAGTAATGTGGTCTTGTAAATTACTTAATTTGCCTGTAGGTACTGTGTATGTGTATGCTTTCAGCTCTTGGTGTGCACACAGCGAGGTGCAGACCAGTGTGACCTTCAGTCCATCATCAAAATTAAAAACACAATCTACAACTCATCTCAAGAGTCTTCATCAAGGTGAGGTTGTTTCCGGTTTCTTTATAACCATTTATTATATATACATATATATGAGGAAACTGGAAACAACCTCAGACACCACCCAGATAAAGGCAAGATACTGCAGGTGAAAACAATTAGAAAATGTAATTATTAAAACTGAAAATATAAAGTCATTATTTGTAGTTATGTAGTTTATATCAAACTGCTGCCTCACTTGAAATATAAGACTATTAAAGATATGCTCAGGTTTCTTTTAAGTACGTTATCACTCCATATTAGCTATGCCAGTGGAATACCAGTTCCCCCGACTGTAAGGAGGACTGCTTTGATATTTTAAGAACGGGACAGCACACATCTGCAAAGGCCAACTGTCAGTTTGCTCTTCTAAGAGAGCATCAGGAAAATAGGCTCATAGAGAAGGTGACATTCATCATAAACAGCTACAGGCAGAGGGATGATGGGCTTTTGATTTGCTGAGATTCTGGTGTCATGAGGTTTTTACCAACCAGGCTCTCATTTTTTGGGAGAATTCACTGTGGAAATAGTGTTGAGCTTATCCTATTTACAGACATACAATAACTGCAGAGAGATTTTTCTGCCCCATTACCTGAGAGATTTTTATCTCTCAGGTAATGGCGCAGACTATTCAGCCATGACAAAATGCATGGTGCCACTGCAGAAGGAATGTTCTTAGAGTGGTTTGAAGCCATTCTCATACTTTAAGTTTTATATCATTTGGCATGCTTATACATCACTGGATTGATAAAAATGCTCTTACATATGTACTATTTTCCAGGAAAACAGAATATTTGTATAAATATCAAATAATCTTTAGGTGTCTTCCTGTAATGCACCCTGTAATCCATCATGTGTTACTGTAGTCTCCAACCAGCTAATATTAAGTGACAGCCAATTAAACCTCACTGCCTGCTGTGGAAATAAAGATCTGCAATTAACTGTTGCTGCCTTCACTAAACCTAGTAAAGATTATTAAGGAGCAGGTTCATTTATCACCTGAGAAAAGGTTTGGCTAGCTAAAGTAATTAAGACTGACCTAACACAGATAATATTAGTTTGTATAATTGGAAAAATCTGAGATGTTGTCCACCTGACATTTCCATTATCTCTATCTGAGAAGTTACCTTCTCACTCTAACCCCCCTCTCTGGTTTTTGCGGTGGTCCTCCTGCAGTAGCCGTTGGGGGATGCTACCATGAAATGAACATTCTCCTCTGCTCGATCCTCTCAGCTCCCGACAACAAAGATGTGTTTCATCCTTTGCTTTTTTCTAATCACACGATAACAACGTAAACCCTCCAGCCTGCATTCTCACAAGAGATAACTGAGAGGAAAAACTGCAAGGCTCTTGGAACACAACAATCAACCATTTGTCTGCTTTGTTTAGTTTACTGTAAACCACTGTCACTCCAGGTCACAGCTGAGCTGTTTGAGCAGTGATTTGTTTCACTAGGGATGATGGGATCAAGGCCCAAGAGGAAGACAGCTTGGCTCACCCAGCTTATCCCAGTTAAAAAAAAACATTTGATTGAAACCATAACGTGTTCATTTAGTTCATACTGTAAACTGTACTGTCACTGTTTGTGTGTGAGAGAAGTACATCTATGCTATGTGTCATGACCCATTCTGCACCTACAAATTATCACTCTTCAGTTGCCTTGCAGTTGCCAAGTCAACTGTAGATTTCCATGTATATCCCAAACAGGCACAGTCCAACCTGATTATTAGGTACGGTACAATTTGGATGGTGGTGTGAGATGCATTGCCTCTTGTCAATTTTCTAGCTTTTTGGGTTAAATAATTAATTTTCCAGTGCATTAAATATCATATATCCTATATTATATTTATATCTATATATATACTATATATATTTTTATATATGTTTAACAGCACAGACCACACAAAGTGTGTAGAATATGAATTAGATTTTTTTTGTCTGTCAGAGCAGCCTCCAAAAGGTCTAATCTATTCGCCCACTCTCATCTCCAGCTGGGATAAGACGACCTGCAGCTCAGCATCAGTGAGACCTAGGGTTTGTGCAGCATTCTTACAGAGCTTACCCAGGATTTAGGGCACAGAGGATTATAGACAAGTATTGGACTGTTACCAGTTAAGACAAACCTGTTTTATCAGTCAGATGAAAAAAAGACATACATCTTAGATTTTTTAAATGTTCCAAGAAATATCTCTAAATGGCCTTATTGAGACAGTTATGTTTAAATCCACAAATAGTTATCACATATTAGACTCTGCAGTCCTTCTATAGGCCTTTGGAGAATTTAAGCATCTTTCAGCTCACTGTCTTGGTTTTACAGCCAGCAACTTTACTGTTTTGGTTCACTCTGACTGCCCCTAGCAACCTTATTTCAGCAGTAGCAGGCAGTTATTTACAGAGCAAAACTGACTGTACACTACCCGCCCAGCACCAAAAACAGAAACAAGTTAGTAACTAACAGCTAAAAGGAGAGTGGACAGAAACATTACTCCAAATGAATGCTAATGTTGCTCAATGCCTGCTGGATGTGTTCAGGCAGCTGTTAACACATTCACCATTTTGTGTTTACAGTTCGTTTCACAGCCCACAATTGCCCCCCCACCCCCCACTATGTTTGAAGGTGCATTATACAATCGCACATGGAGTTAATTAAGGGCTTAGGCTGCACTGTAGTTGTTAAAGAAAAGTTAATTACATGAGCTGAAAAGTTTAAAAATTTTATTTCACATATAGGTTATGCAAATGAATCCCTAACTGACGTTTTATGAGTTGAGAGCTGACATTTAATCTCAAAAAAACACCTCCTCTCACAGTCTCTGCATAACTATTAATATTCCCCTCCCATTTACTCAATTGCGGTCACGAGGCATAGAGAGTTTATTTACATATTATTGTATAAAATAAATAGGGATTGTGCATTCTGTCATCATTTCTAAGGGGAATGTTTTGAATGGGGTATTCTTGTACATTATACCTGTGTGCTGTATGTGTGACACACCATTAGTGGTGACAGTGTGATGTCAGGTCAGTGATCTTATCTTTCATCAACACAGACCAATACACAAGCTGCACTTAATTTTAACCACAAGTCCAGGAAGATGAACACTGTTTGTAAAATTCTTATGATGCATTCAAGGAATACTTTTATATTAATAATAACATATGCTAAACATTCAGTAGAATGGCATTACTGAGAAAACTGTGACATTTGTAGTAAAAACGTGATAATGAATGAATATTTTCCAAGATGGGCAATTTAAAATGCAAATCCTGAATGACTCAAATGCTCTTTACTGTTGTTATGTATGTTCTGGAAAGCAGTCCACTGAGAAGACTGTGTTTCATATCTGCTTTCATAAATCTACAAGGCTCTGATAAATGTTTACCCTCCGAGGCATTTTGTGACGAAATCATTGCATAATGGAATTGAGACAATCTACATGGCCAACGTCATCCTCATGATTCCACTCATGTTTGCTTGTTTGTCTTCTCTGCAGTCTCTATGAGCACTTTGGAACATAGATGTGATACAGAAACAAAATAAACAGTTCCTGGTGTTTCTAAGTTGGAAGATGTTTGGATCTCATACATTTTACTGTATTGGCTTTTTAATGAGCAGATCATTTTGTTCTTTCCCTGTCATGGTAGTTACTGGGAAACTGGCCAACTCAGTTTTTGAGTTTATCACAGCTCTTAAAGCAGGAACGCCCTTGAACAAAGTCACTTCCAAGACAAGAAGGAGGTGCTACTTAAAAACACCTCTTTGAGTCAGCTGTAACAATCATACTCTAAATGAACCTACTATAGATAGTGATATAGGTTGAAAACTGATTTTGAATGTCTATTTAGTTTTATTTAGGGAATTCACATGTTCCTTTAAATTGCTAAACATTTCTCATATTCACCCTTTGAATACACTGCATAAAATACTATTATTGCTTTTCTAATGCTAACATTGGCCTTATATGTCTGACAATCTGTTAACACATAGTACAGAAGCATTTAACTCATAGAGACGTAGAAATGTCTTACTTTAAGGAAATATATGCATGAAGAAATGCATTATTTGAAGCCCGCAGATCTTACACTAAGCTTTCATGTTTTAAGCATTGCCATAAGCATATGCCCCTTTTTCTACAGGCATGGTAACTCGGTGTTATCTTGCATTTAAATGATAATCACAACTGCTTGCATAAAATCTCAATGAGATAATGATGTGCATCCAATTACACAACAGCTGTAAAATACATCTGTTTTGTACAACTTTGTGGCTCTTCCATGTCTGAAGCTTTGATGTAGATCTTTTGTTGATGTTTTGACTGCAGGAGTCGAGGTGGAACCACCTGTTTTCCTTCTTGGCTTTACCAGCAGTGCTGCAGCTGTGTGTGTTGCCCTTCCTCCCAGAGAGTCCTCGCTACCTGCTGATGGAGAGGAGGGATGAGGCTGCAGCAGAGAGAGGTATTGCATATGTAACAGAGACACATGGGAAAACCCTCTCACTGAAGTACATCTGCAAAATGCATGCAGGCCGCTGCACTGGCTTTAATGTTATAGCTTATTTGGATTTGTAATGTCTGTGTGTGTAACTTTCTTTTCTTTAAAACAATAATACGGCCAATGTACCATTACACAAATTACCATATGTATAGGGTGATAGAGTTATTGATCAAAACCATTGACTCATTGTCAATGTTTACAGATGCTGACCCATGGCCCATGCTTTGTGTTTGCAACACCCTTTAACCCTTAATTTTTCAGTTACAAAGCAGTGCGGTCATGAGTGAATGATCAGTGTAGTAACACTTACAGTGCACATGACTAAACATAAAATGACAAAGCAGCCAAAGTAAACTGCACATCAGCGCCATTGCAGTGTGCAAACAAAAGTCAATAAAAGCCACTCAATTAATTTCTCTTTAATACTTCATGTCTTTAAAGATCTCCTCCATACATGTTTACCACATATAAAAATACTTGGAATAATGATTTGTGTCTGATATGGTTTGGTGCAGTGAAACCTGATATGGTGCCGCTACACTAGAAAAATTGTAACCAACCTACAGTATATGGTCTAAATGTTTAGTTATTGTTCTGAAGTTCTTGAAGTTAATCCAAAGACATGGAACTCAAAGAGTTTGTAAATCAAACCAATGCAATGTGCATGTAGCATGTATGATTTAGGTGTTTGCTCTTATACTCGCCTAGTCTATATGCATCCACTCACTCAACCAACATTTTTCATTTCATTTTGAGACTTTGTAAGGGGATGATCTTGTAGAAAAATGTGACGTCAGATATGACTTTGATCAGCTTGGTCTCTGGAGTGTTTTGAGAGCTTTGATGTCTATGTCCATACATTATAAATGGATACTCTCTGAGGGTTTGGTTGCTTATGTTCTTTGTAAACTGGAACATCCTCGTTTGTTGCCTATGAATTCAAAGTTGTGCAAGAGTTCATCAAGGTCAGAGAACTTTGTGTGAAGCAGTACTTGTGATGCTGATAAAAGTCATGATAAAGTAATTGAATTAATTTGAACACACAATTTTATTCTGTGGTACTACTCATTTTATGGCATGAACTAGATTTGGTTTGTCTTAGCGTAGCTATGGACTGTAACTTTCTAGTAGTACCAAAAATGCTACAATGCATCCAAAACACAACATAAATGTAATATAGACTGAAAAGCCAAGGATGAAACATCATTAACAAAGAGTGAAAACATTTAATGTCTGACTAAATGTTGTATAGTTGTTGAACTTGTCATCACTGCACATGGCACCGTATGTGAGACATTATTATATCTTGGTGGCATCTGTTCACCTGTCTCATTTATTCAAAGAGAATAACCATACCTGATGGAAACATAATAAGATATGAAGAACAATACATGGTGCTTAAACCACAGGTGTCCCATATAGCAGGTTTCTTGATCAAAGTAGGAATAGAATTAATGAAGAAAAACTGATTTGACAGAGAACTGATTGAGGCCAGTGTCTATATAGTAGAAACTACTGTAGGAAATTGGACCAAATTTGAGAGCTATACACAAAAACTTTGTTAGGCCAGAGCTCATGTATCTACAAGAAGCAAACAAAAGAGCTCAAGAGGCATCCAAACTAGTTATAAGCTTAAACCAGTTATTCTGTAAAAGAAAGGATGCTTTAGAAACCCAGGAATGTTTTTATTGACAAAAATAATCTGGCGTATCCCCTCTCTATCTCTATTGACAATATATCTGATACAATCTTGGCAAAATTACTGTATTTTTACATTTGCATCTCAAACAAAAAAAAAAGCATCACAAAATATTTGATTTGCAACAAAAGCAGCAGGTTCATAATTGAGAATGAGCAGTCTTTATTATTATTACTATACTTTTCTGAAGTTTTTGTTTTTTGTTAATTTTTCAACAAACTGAAATTTAAAATAGGTTTGATCTGCATAATCAACAGAATAGTCACAAGGTCCAGACCAATCTAATGCAAACAAAATAAAAAGCAAATTGCATGAACAGTATTTGAAGTTCTTGCTGTGTACACTGTAAATTAAGCATTCAGTCATTGTGTGTTGTGCAGTAGCCTGTTTTGGTAACTAAACTGAGGTTAAAGGATCATCCCACTCCTTCCTGTAGAGTCCTAGATCTAATGATGAAGGGTACTACACTGTTGGCATGTTAATGCCATTGTTATTCACAGTAGGATGTGTTTGCTTGTTTTGATAAATTCCTGTAATGGTTTCTTCTTGAAAACTAATTTTCATGTTGTGCATTGCAGTTGATCTTCAAACTTAATTGTCAGTTTTTGGAATTCAAGGACAGTGCTTGTACTTCGTTTGATGGACTCTCTCTTTTTGCCATCTGTCTTTGTTTAGAGCTTCTTTCACCAAATAAGTATTTCCAACTTTGATTCTGTTCATTAAATTTGAATACATGTTTTTCCTCTTTTTTAAACACAAAAGCCCAAAACACAAGTGATCAAGTAGAGGTCTTTATAAATCATTGTTAAGTGTTAAACAACCATAACAAAAATATTCTGTTAACATAGTGGAAGGCAATACAGTTTGTAAAATTGTCCAATTACCTTTAAAGGTCATGCTGAGTTCTGAATGTCTTTAACTGCCTCTGTGTTGTGTTTAGAAAAATGTGATCCTCCTGCCTGCTGCTTTATCTGAGCATTAGTCAATCACTGGCTGCGAGAATCACTCCTTGAGGAAATGATGAGTGGTTGGTGAAAGGACATTTTGCCCAAACTCTCCTCACATCTTCCCTACTTGTGGCAGCCAACATTTTGCTGGCATGAGTGTGAACAACGCCGCAGATCCACGTTGTTGGCTTGTGTTACAGCGCTGCGGTTGGAGATTGTTGTCAGTAACACAAATCTTGAGGGGTGGCCCTGTAGTGTCCTATTATCATCATACAGTGTCAGACAGGAACAGCATGTTCTCTTGCACCCATCTCATCCCTTGTCATGTTGTATATCTGCAGTGGTCCTGCCCTCTATTTAAAGGTTACAGAGGTTGAAGATGAGATAGTTTTGTGTACTAAAGGCTGTCAGTGCGATTGCCAAACCGCTCTTAATTTTAGGATTGCCTTGACTCAACAGTATTATTTTGCTGTCACTCCCATTTTTGCCCCATTGCTATCCTTTCTACATGATATGAAATAATATAAAATATGAAACTATAAATTTCTGAGCTATTTTTAAATATTTACATCTTCAGTAGGAATGAATGAGCTTGGGGCTGAGTGCCACAGGCAGTGTAGGGAACTTGTAAGTATTGAGAGACTGATTAAAGCACTGTTTGCTTTTATCTTTTAATGGGATTTGTTGACAATATGAAAAATATACCGCCAGCATTATTCTTTCAGTTAAAGCAAAAAATGCCACTACATTAACCCTCATCACGTTCAAATGTTCTTTGAATATTGAACAAATTAATGTTTTTTTAATTCCCTCAATGACCTTGCAGAGTCCTCTCTCAAACATTGTGTCAGTCAGGCTGTCTGCTCCTTTAAAGGTTCTTTGTTGTGCCACATCCCTCCATCTTGTGGCACTGTGAGGGCTCTGGACACAACGGTGATGTGGAGTGGAGCCCCACTGTCCCCCTGCCGGGAAAATAAAATAGGTTCCCTCTATAGGGACAACGCCACAGTTGCACATCCCACCATCATCATATAAACATCAATATCATGACATATCTTGCCACAGGCATTGACAGCCCCAGTATGATTCTGGCTTGAAGCTGGTTTCCATATTTTCTATCAGCAGGGAGACTCTATAGAATACTCATTTACATGAGATAATCTAGATAATAATTAGTATTATATTGAGGTAAGATGTCATGGTGGTTGACTTACTCAGGTGACAGGATAATTTCAGTATCATGGGTGTCTTCTTGCCTTTTCTTTATTACCTTATAGTTTTTACATCACTGTAGATTTTCTTTATCATGATATTAGATTTGCTGTTTTCCATTATCTTTAAAATATACTATATACGCAATAGAATTACATGAGTAAAAGAGAGTTTCAATTCATTCTGTGATCATCTTGTTTTGGTTTCTCTGATTGTTACTGAAGTGCTAAGCATGTCTCAGGTTCAGGGTTGGAATCATTAGCTAAAAGGGAATAGAAATGTGGCTCATCTGTCTACTTAACAATAGTAGTGAGAGACATTTGTGTCAGACATTAATTTTGATGACATTTCACACTCATGTAACTTCAAAACTGCATGTCGAAGCCTATAACTGTGTAATTCTTTCCACCAGGGGCCACTGAAAAGGCAAAATATCAAACTTTTTCTGGACTTGCAAACTGTTCAGGAATTATGTTACCGTAAGCAATGTATGTATCTCTTGTTCATTGCTTCTCGTGGGTGGGTGTCTAACACAAACATTTTCTGAGACATGTTGCCTAGTGTATAGCACTAAATGTCTTTGCACCAAAACACACTCAACAGACACTCTCTCTGTCACGCTCACACTCACACAATTTTCATGCCTTACAAAAGCTGCACTGTGCCACCCCGTAGACCTTGGAACAGGATTTAGTTTGGCCGGTTTTTCTACCTCCTGTGTGGCCGCTGTCCACACAGCGTGCTATCCAACTCTCACATCCTAATGACCTGCTTTTAGTCACTGTCTGTGTGTAGAGATTTGCTTTTCTGGGTCGTGTTCTTAACCTGCTCCCACCTTCAGTTCACATAACCCCAGGGAATCCCCTTTACAGGAGAAAAGATTAAAGTGAGGGAAGAAGTGTTTTAACACCCACAGTTCCCCTCTAGTCTGTCACATTCAAGTGGCACGAGTTCAAACAACCTTCAGCTGGCCAAGCTGCAAAGGACTGCCAGAAACATGGTCAGCTACTCGTTGCCATTCTGTGTCATACAGAAATATAACATGTGCACATAATTGTGGTGTAAAGCCTTGGCGAGAGAAGAATATAAAAAATTACAATAATCTATCTAACATTAGGGGTGTACAATATATCAACTGCCTTAACTTGTTGCAGGTCAGAGTCATAAACCACTGTGAGAGTTTAAATACTTGTAAAATTCATCATTTTCATCATAAGGTTTACCTTGAATAACAGATTATATTGATCACTGAAATTCAGTGCATTGATGTCCGTGACCAATAAAAACAATGCAACTTTGTCTGCATTCATCTGAGGGGAAAACAATATAACAGAACACTGACTTAACCTCCTAACAGGTTAACCTACTGTGGTTAACAGATAGTCAGAGATGAGTGTCATCAGTATTGCAGTAAAATGTATCTTTAACATTTAATTGTTTAGCTACACTTATACAATATAACCTGTGGAGTTTTCTTGTTAACTGTTATGTTTACCATTAGCATTTTTCACACCAAAAGACATTGTGTGTATCCTTGAGGCATTTCCTTTCTCATAACACATTTGCAAAGCTAGTAGTCTCCTGTCTGCCTTGGGTATTGCTGCATTTCTTGTTACCATGACCAGTTGTAGATCAATCAATCAAGAGTGTGTATTGGGGAGACCAAAAAAGATATAGAAATAGGTGTTATTCAAGGTTATATTATAGACCATTGATCTCAAAGACAGGAGTGGGGCCCACCACTGGTATGGAAGCTAGATAAAGCTTCTGGATATAATGCTAGCTTTGTATTTTTCATGAGACTAAGTGGGTGTTCAGTTTCATTTGCTATGAAATAAATCCCCAAGTTCTTTGATCTCAGCATGATGGTTGTTTTTTGAAGATTCTTAACCTCCTTTTTCATGTGTAGATATTTTTAACAGTGTGTGTGTGTGTGTGTGTGTGTGTGTGTGTGTGTGTGTGTGTGTGTGTATCAGCCTTTCAGAGGTTTCTGGGGAAGAAGGATGTGTCCCAAGAGCTGGAAGAGGTTCATGCAGAGGCTCGAGCTCAGGACAACCTTCATACCGTCTCTATGTTACAGCTGATAAAGACCCCAGCTGTTCGCTGGCAGCTCATCACTATCATCATCACCATGTCCTGCTATCAGCTCTGTGGCCTCAATGCTGTAAGTTGCAGCTCTTATTTCACTTCAGTCTTGATCTTTAATCATATTCTATATTGCAGTACTTTATATTTAGGTTTTAATGTTGTTTTTTAAAAAAATCTGGAATTAATTAGACATTTATTTAAATAAACAATGATGAGATGCAGTTGACAAAAAAAAGTAAATATTTGATTTACACAATACCCTTTTTTAAACACTTTTTGCAGTGCAAACATAATGTGTATCAGCCAGAGACTCTTGAAGATGCTTGTCACGCCTCCAGTAACACCTTTAGTTACACTTCGCCCTTGTCAATCAGTTTTTAGCCCACGGTTGATAGATTTACACAAGTGTGATGGCAGGAAGGTGAAAAGTGTTTCCTCTTCTAGTCGAGTGACTCAGACAAGAGAAACTGCAAGCTATTCTGCTCTCTTCTTACCACAGCATGTAGAACAGGCCCAGATGACAGTTTCCTTGACTTTAAGAAGTGTTTTCTGTCTCAGGCAAACAACGGAATTTAGTTAATGCTGCATGGCAGTGGAACAAGCTGTAAACACAGCATTTACATATTGTCACCTTAATAGATAGTTAGCAGATAGCATTCAGTGGGTTTGGAGCAGTGAGATCAAACCAAAACAGTAAAGTTGAGGGCCGTAATGCCAAAACAATGAGGTGAAAGATGCTAAAATGCTATGCAGAAAGGAGGGGAACTGCAGAGTTGGGTGAAAATTCTCTGTGGGTTTGACACTTTGAGTGGCTCCTTTTACATTACAACTAGTTATTTGCTCCAGTGGCCTGTGCCACTCACTCATTGGAGCTATAGTTTTGTTAGGTGAATAATAATACTTTCTGTTTGTGGGGGATGTTTGACAAAAAATGACAGGACTGGCAGTTAGCTGCATAACTGCTGGGATGTGCTGTCCTCTCATTTGCAAAAAAAAATATCTACGCCATCACAGCCCTACTCGTCAGTGGATCAGGTGTGGCAGCACTTTGCAAACAGTGTTCCTCCCCCTGGGTCTGTGTGTGCGTAGGTGTGACCTCATATGTGTGGTCTCTTTTTTTCTTTGTAAATGTTATGTTTTAAAATGATATTCTGCAGAAATATATGTTTTGTTGTTTAAGAGGTAAAAGAAAGTTTAAAAATATGGAGCACAAGATAAGAAAAAGAGCAGCCGCCAGTTTCCCGCCCCACTTAGTGTGGCTCAGTCTCTCGTATGTGCTCAGCACCACTGTGTTTGAGAACCCGTGGGCATGGAGAAGTCACTGTGAGTCACTCTGTCCTGTGCACTTGGTTGACGGGAAGAGATGTTTAACCATCCTCCACCTGCTGTGTCGCAGTGCGCTTGGTGGGTGGTAATGACTGTTGTCCAATTGCGAGACCTTCCCTCTCTGTCTCGGGCATACAGATGCCAAGAATACCCCAGCATGAGCAGAAGAGTTGCTGCTTATTGCTGCCATCCACCATTTAATATAAACAGAATGACAACAAAAACTGACTTTAGATGATTTAAATTCCATTATAATGTGGAATAATATAAACAACAGCAACCTAAACATGGCAAAAACCTAAAAAAATGTGAAAAATTAAAACAGATCATCTTGAGATTAAAGCCAAAATTCCTGAATTACTGGCAGAACACAATAGTTCTTTGACTGACATACTATAGTAGACTTCATGCAGTGCATGCAGATGGATTGTTAGCTTATCTCCAGTTGAAATTCATATTCGTTTAACATCTTGAAAAATAATATTTGTGCTCAATTTTTATATCTGATAGATTGATGGGCTTTTAAGTTGCAAAGCTGGAAATCACAAAGCTCTACTGAATTATCATAGATATGAACATGACTTCATTTATAAATATTTTCATTTCAAAAAGACAGGAATGTAATTTAGATCACTTTAGAGGTCTCTATTTTGATTGTTGTATTCACTACCCCGTCACCATAAGACCCATCATATGATCTCAGTAAATATTACAATCTGAGAAGCTCAGACCGCTGATGTTAAGTTGACAATTTAGAATTATTCCTGGAAGCAGTGTCAGTGCTTCAGCTTGTCAAAAATCATGATTTCTTGACAATTGCGTACATGTTTTGTATTTAGATTGTTACCTGTCAAAAAGAAGGTTACAGGAGAGAATGCAGAGAAAAAAGACTAATATTCAAAATATTGCCTTTAACTGTGGAATTTTTCAAACTTTTGTCCTCTCCTTCACGTTACTGTGATCTGTTGGATCTCTTTTGGATTTTTATTATTTAAAATTCATGATTTATGAGGTCTTCATCCACAAACAAAAACACAAAACATTAATACCAGTGTTTGACTGGTTATGTATGCATTATGGGTCTGCCTGAGTAATCCACCTTTCAACATCATGTCATTTCCTTGAGTTGGGACCTGGCATTACCCGTCATCAGCGTTTAATTGGAACTTACACCATGTCCACTCAGGCTGCGTCTAAACCATCACATCAGCAGCAGCTTCAGTTAATTCATTGTCTACATGTGGTGCGTTCAGGCACAGTGCGGCTATGTAGGTCACCTGTGTTTTGGTAGCACTCAGAGCCCAATACTCACTGTGGTTACATGCGTAAAACTGAGGAAAATAGACTTGAAGCCTAGAAAGTGACTTCTGAGAGGAATATGAGCCATTACGCATCCTGTGTAGATGCCTGATAAACAATTTTCAAACACCTTCTGTAGTCACAGACCCAGTTATGTAGGTAGTAAATCAGCCAACAAGGATTCAGCCTGAAATTAACTTTGTTTAAACTGGATAAGAACACACATTCAGATGTATGTCTGATGCATGAAAGAACAGTGCAATTTGATTTATTATTATTCTTTTTTTATAGATATGGTACTACACCAATGGGATCCTACGGGAAGCAGGCTTTGCTGAGAACATTCTGCCCTACGTAACCTTGAGCACAGGGGCCATAGAGACTTTGGCTGCCATTGTCTCAGTGAGTATTTCTACTTTAAATCAACCATAAATCTCTGGTTCTGGGTATAAGTCTGCTCTTGGTATGTGTTACTTTACTTGTGGTCTTGACAGTCATGGGCTGCTCGCAGTCAGAAGATTCACAGAAAGGTTTAAAAATGCTGAATAAAAAGCAGAAATTACATTTAATCCTCTTATTGTCATGCTAATTCAGCTATTTTCTTATACTGAAGCTGAAGTTTGATTTCACTGCTGACTTAAAAAACATGGATTATTTTTGTATTGTGTTTAAAAAAAAGCTCAAGGTCAACAATATGCATGTACATCTGAGGCAAGTTTGTCTTTATACTGAATTTAGATGGCACTAAGCAGTGTTTAGGAAATGTCTCTTTTTATAATTTTTATGTTAAGTTCTCCAGAAATGACTTAGTGAAAAAATCAGCAATTTCACAGTACAGGAAAGTAACTCTACACCACTAGCAGCTGAGTACTGCATTAAAGATTTATTTGACTGTCTATTTGCAGTATTTTTTGTAGTGCAGATGTTTTTGGTCTCCCAAAATATTCCCAAATGGACCAGCAAACATTTGCCCTGTGCATAAAACATTTTTTTTTCCATCATTAAACATTATGCAGAGGAGACAGGACTATAAATAGGCAGTAGTTGACACTGAAAAGCAAGAGCCTGGTGGTTTGGGGTGGATGGACGTTTGCCTTTATCTTCCACTGTAAATATTGTACATAGATAGACTCAGCTGTAATTTAGTTGCTCTTCAGGGGTTTTTCTAATCGAACTATACCTCAAATTATCCTCTTATAATATAATACTTGCTGTACCAACATTTTAGTAGCCAGCTATGTTCTTGACCACAGTCGGTTGGTGTGGTGGAATTGTGAGCTGGTCAGAGATCTTCAGCTCAGTTGACATGGAAAGGCACGGCTGTCAGCAGGAGTATTCCCGCTTTGGCAGCAGACCTGTCGCTAAATGGTTGAGCAGGGAGCACTTTGCACCAAACAGTTGGCATGTGTATGTGATGATTTACTGGCAATGATCACTGTATCCAACACACCAATATAAAAAACATGTAAAACATGTAAAACATGCTTTGAATGATAAAGCTAAATGATAAAACCCACAATAAAATGAAATCACTACATATATAGTACATTCTGACACAAAGCAGCATTGTGGACCCAAGAGATGACTCTTGTAGCAGCTTGAAGATATCATATCTTACACATTCGTCCTCTGTTGAATCATCAGTGTGTTAGAAAATCTGGGATTACACTCAATTTGCGCACAATGAATCAGTGTGAATGCTCGGGGGGTCGATATATAGGTGTTTTTATCTTATTCACTTTGTTTATCTCCATCGCATCTTCTGTCAGCAGGGAGCAAATGGCAGCGTATGATTTGTACTCCTGAGAGTTAGAGTGGTGTAAGACTATCATGAATTGCAGCTTCGACACAAGTTCTTTCAGAGAAAAGGATTTGATAGTTTGCTGTACTCAAATTAAATGCTCTTAACTGTTGCTTTAGATATGCTGGCCTACTGATGGCAGTCTGCTATTGATCCAGAGTACACTGTAAGGCAAGGCAAGGCAAGGCAAGTTTATTTGTATAGCACATTTCAACAACAAGGCAATTCAAAGTGCTTTACATAGAGCATAAAAGGCATCAAAACAGAATATAAAAGCAACACAAGTAAAAAGACATATAAAAACAATTAAAAAATGTTAAATTTGGAAATAAAAAGAAGCCAAAAGGGAATAAGACAGATAAAACAAGAGAATAAAAGTTACAGTGCAGTGTAAAATATTAACCCTCAAATTTGGTTTAATAAAAGGCAGCGGCAAACAGAAAAGTCTTCAGCTGTGATTTAAAAGAACTGAGAGTTGCGGTGGACCTGCAGTTTCTGGGAGTTTCTCCATGTTTAGTTTTAAGTCTGGGGACAGAAAGCAGACCTGTCCCAGATGACCTGAGAGGTCTGGATGGTTCATAATGTAGCAGCAGATCAAAAATGTATTTTGGTCCTAAACCATTCAGTGCTTTATAAACCAACAGCAGTATTTTAAAATCAATTATTTGATTGACAGGAAGCCAATGTAAAGATCTGAGAACTGGAGTTATATGATCCACTTTCTTGGTCTTAGTGAATCAGCTGCAGCTGTCTGATCGATTTTTTAGGGAGACCTGTGAAGACAGCGTTACAGTAGTCAACTCTACTGAAGATAAATGCATGGACAAGTTTTTCCAAATCCTGCTGTGACATAAGTCCTTTAATTCTTGATATATTCTTCAGGTGATAGTAGGCTGACTTTGTAATTGTCTTAATGTGGCTGTTGAAATTCAGGTCTGAGTCCATGACTACACCAAGATTTTTGGCTTGGTTTGTAGTTTTTAATATTGTCGATGTTAATAACTATGTTATTCAGCCAAATAGTAATGCCAGGCCCATGATATTCATTTAAAAAAAAACCCTTCTGGAGTGAAGAAATTCATTCTAAAACGTTCCTAGTTTTTGACTTTAGGAATATAGGTCAGTTTGAGGGCTTCTCCCCAAAATGTCCCTGCAAACTCTTCCCATGTCTGCTCTGTATTTAACCTCATTTACCGACTGCTTTTCTCGGCTACTGCAACTGATGTCCAGCATTCATTCAGACTGCAAAATTAGGGAATGTCCTTTAATGTCATTGACATTTAATTGACTTTTATGTAGCTGACTTCCTGTCTATTCAAAATTGACAAGTGAGCAAAAAAGGACAAGTGAGCGAGAGAAACTGAAACTTAACTTTATTTTGTCACTGTTACGTATATGTGCTACTAAAGAAGAAAAAACTTTTATTGTTGCTGCTTTTGAAACAGGAGTCTTACTTTTCTTACATTTTCTATCACCAGAACAACACCGTGCCTCTGTGTTTTTTTTCTAGACAAAAATAGGTCTTCAATGAACATGTCACTTTTCTATTTGTTATTGATTTAATTGTCCTGATCCTCTGTGTCCTTTAGATGCAGTGGAAATGAAAACAATAAAGCAAATTTCCAGCAAGTTTCCAGAAACCAAACTCTAGGTTTTGTTAGATTTAGGGATAATTTTGGTCAAAAGGGCCAAATAATTTACCAGTATAATACGAACACAGCTTCTGGCAGAATTTCTGTGCATCTAACTCTACTTTTTCAAACAAAAACATTGCACAAAGCACAGTGGGAAATGCACTCTGTCATCCCTCTTCATTGAATTAGTGTGTTAATGCCCTGTTTGGGTTGCTATCTATTTCTGTGATTCCTCTCAGCATGAGCACATGAAAGATCTTTGATTTGCAGCAGTGAGAAGACTCCACTGAGTGACTTAGCTGCCAGGTGACTGACTTCAAACACCAGCATGTACCCTATAGATACCAGTTTTTCCTCTCGCCTCACAGCACCAACCCCAACAGCTTTTACAGAACACCACCCTTCTTTTATCACTGTAAATAATGAGCCAAGGCACATTCAATGAAGTTGGAAATTATCAAAATTAAACTCATGTATTCATTGGACTAACTTAAAGTGCTGATATCGTGAAAAACAAGAAATTAGGCTTTGGGGTGTATTAGGATGCAAATTACTCATTTCTATCTCTTCTGTTTTTTTAAGTTATTTGAAATTTTGAAATTCGCTGCTCAAGAACTAGCGGTGTTGAGGCTGAACTCATTAATACGTCACACCAAACAGACAAATCAAATATGCAGGAAGCTTGAGCGCCAGGACACTGCCTCACAGTGCTACACTGAGTATGTAACTTCTGTTGTTGAATTTCAGCTGGATGATGAGCAAAGCAGGACACTGGAAGTGTGCTAAAGCTAAGCTAGTGACCTCCTACTTTGTTAGGAAATCTAGACAAGATCTTACCGTTCTGAAACATCCTTTTGAAATCTCAACTGTGCAAACCCAGGTTCTTCCCTTTCCCATTCAGGATCAGACTCTGGTTCATAGACCACTATATACTGTTTTACGTCTGCAGCCATTACTCCAGGTAAAGATGTGCGGTAAGGGAAATTGCATTATTCATTAGGTTGTATTCTGATTATTCTCATTCTGATTGATTGGGGTGAAGGTGGGGGCCACACCTTCAGCCAGTCAGAGTACGTGGTCATTAACATACGATACGATTTTATATGCTGGTGTGTGCTTGTAGATTTGTCTGTATAATTGTTAGTGTGATAGAGACTATGTAATGGTGTTGCATGTAAATGAATGTTTTTAGTGTCTGGTGATTGTTTTGTGTGTACCTGCCCAGGGACTGCAGATGGAAATTAGCTAACAGTTAAATCTGGCTTAAATCATCTCTTCTCATTTTGAGATTAATGTTTTTTGTGCATGGTCCTTGTTAAATAAAGAGATAATAATTAATAACACAGAGCTGCTAACACTGAATCATCTTTTCTGACTTTCCATAAATGGGAATTTCATATTCCACTTCAAGAGTGGAAAGAAACAGCCACAAAAGAAACCTCAATGTATGGCTAGGGCAGGTCACCTGCAAAATCTGGCCCTTTTCTGTAAACACTGAAAATATGTCAAGAAAGATTACATGTCTTTTGGCATTCCGCAATTTGGTGTTAATGAGTTTTGGGAATACCCAGGCCTCGGGTGCACCATGACGACACCATCTTTCATAGTATTCCTCTATAGGGAAATTAAGATTTGCTCCGTGATCACAGACAAGACAGAAGAAAAAGGCTGTCCCTTATGGTTTGATGTGTGGAAAATGAGAATGTTATGTGACATGATGATATGATATTATTTGGAAGCCAGGAATTGTTTGTACTTGTACTGTCCAATGCTCATTATTTTACATTGAAAGAGAGTGATTCTATATTATGTATTATGACATAATATAACATATGTCCATGTGTAGTGGAAGTGAGCATGTTACCCACTGTAACTGTGCTGCATTTATGATTTATAGTGAATGTAGCTGACAGTATTTCCCACTGGCTTGCTATTCTTGTGCATTGTGTTATATTAGACACCCTTCCATGCTAGTTATGAGATCCCTTTGATTTGTGGTAGCAATATGAGCATACTTTGTACTTCATCGACTTTGAACCTAATTCTTATGTAAAGCATGATATTATGAGGAATTGCACTTTATTTGCATATCAAAAGTAGACAGAAGTGCACAGCACAAAGACATTTTTGTGGCTTTAACAAGTCATGCATGCATAAACAAATCCCATTCAAAAACATATGACATATATCTCTTTTATGTGTTCTGCAGATTTTTTTCCTAAAATCATGCAGGAAAAAACAAACTTATCCACACCATGTTTTATTCAACACATATGCTGTCATCCAGGTCTGTCATTAATGCACCATGATCACAGAAGACAACATGGAACGGTATATCTTACTGACATAATGCTGTAATGCAAAGAAACCATAGATAACTAGTTCATGCAATAATTGGTTCAAATTTTATGCTTTAATTCAATAATGCCCTACCTGGAAGTGTAACATCATTGAACTGTATGTAAAGGCAATGGTTGTCCTTGGACCAGAACATCCAAATGTGTTATCTCCTCCCAAGCTAATTTAACACCTTCTGTCTTCAGTAGCTTATTAAAGGAATCTTATACTTGCTTGTGGCAGTATTGCACCTCGGAGACATTCATTTCTTGTTGAGTGACACTTGTATGGTGTCATTATCAGAACAGTAGTACACAGGATTTTTAGGGGATGAAAATGTGATTGGTCTCAATAGCAAGACCTACTGATAATGTATTCTTTCGTTTCCACCCACCTACTTTGCTGCAGGGTCCATTAGTCACCATACTCTGTGGATTTAGGGATGTTCGCTTGCAACATGGCCATTGTACTAATGTGTTTTAAATTTCCATATAACTCGTCTGTTTTTTTAGATGTAGTGCTGGAAAGAGAAAGGTGAAGGTGACCACTTATTCTTACGTTTGCTGAAAGTGAGGTGATATTTGTCTTGACATTCTCGTCCTGCCACCAGTTTGTCCTTATGACTGTCACAGTGGCTCTGGGGTCCAGACCTGATCTGGCTGGAGTCTTTGAATGTTGTGTGTTAGCAAGGATTTCATTCAGCTACTCTGGTTTCTCCCAGAGTGCAAAGACATGAAAGTGCAAACTGAAACTTTTAATGCTGACTACTGTATGTGTGTGACAACCTGTTCCTGTTGCGCTAACAATGCATGCTGGGATAAGCCTTAACGACAATGAAAAAAAATAAGCAGAGGTAGGAAATATGTGGGATGGATGGATGAGTCAGTCCAGCTTTTCTATTGAATTACTGAATTTTTCAGCAACGTGGACACATGTGGCTGGAGGAAGGTCACTGATAAAGTGTATCATTGTGGAAGCTGCAGGAAAAATGCCTTTAAGAAAAGGGATTTCACTGTGTGCTAGTAGCCCAGCGGTCTAAAGCACATATAATGTAACCCCATTCAGACCAAAACTAGAGATGCTCTCTGCATGTCAGCATTTTCCTCCTACTCGCTTCAAATTTCCTATCAGCCTCTACGTTCTGCACTGTAAAAGTGTCATAAAAAACAGTCTTAAAAAGTTGATGGACAGCAGGGGCAGAGCCAGACATTGTAAACATTTGGGGCTTAGCCCAAACCTATTTAACATGCTATATTCACCATTTTTCAAGCCATTTGAGAGATCAACATGTAGAGCCTACATCCTATTTTGTGTCTAATTGTTCTATAACTGTCTTCATCATTCTGAAACATAACACAACAAATGTTGACGATGACTAATTTTCACTCCTGCCACCTAGAAAGAGACAAAAATTGTCTGATACAACTACTGCGTACTATTTTAAGTTACATAATATATGTAGGGTAGAAGTTTGGTGTAAGCAACATTACTAACATAACTAATCTTCATTCTGTCCACTCCTTTTCTCCTTTCTTCACTCTCCACTCTTTCCCTCTTTTTCTTCTTTACACTCCTCTCTAACTTCTCTACTTTCTGGATGGTGGCTGAGGTTGACTCCTCATGAAAAACTTTATGTTCCTAGTCCATAAGCTAGTTAGCTAGCTAGCAAATTTGCTCACTGAGGTGACATGACTGAATGAAACGCGACACACACAAGACAACAACCCTCCATGACAATGTTAGGGCCGACCTAGATTGTGAAATTTCCCCAGTAATAGAACTTTTGTTCCATTGATTTGCCGGCCCAGTCAGAGAGACTGAGGGGAAATGACAGTTGAAGGCGAAGTTATTTTAGAAACCTAAAAGATTCGGGGCTTTTGAGAAAACATTCAGGGCTGGAGCCCAAGAGGCCATTGTTGAAAAATGTAATTAGATTCTTTATTACACCCAAGTGCAAATACTTGTCTATAGCACAACCATGTTGGGGACAATTTGAGGCAATACATGTAGATCATTCCCATGTATTTTGGCTTTGTCCTGAAATTGTACAGTTTTGGGAGGAGTTTCATATGGCTATATTCAAAATTCTGTGCTATGATATACCTAGGTCATGTATAGTACAGTATTTTGGTAATATGACAGGAGACATTGTGTTAAGAGAAAAGAGGTATTTGCTGAATGTTTTGTTGGCAGCTTGTAAAAAGGCTATTACAAAGAGATGGTACAAAGTGGAACCACCAACACTAGATGAATGGCTGAAAATTGTGAGTGAAATATATGATCTGGAAATGTTAGCTCAAGATAAGAGCCAAAGAGGAACGTCAAGAGGCACGGGAGAAATGGACAATGATGCATGTCAACGACAAGATAAGAGAATGAATTACTGAACATGTCACATGAATAAATAGGTTTTGTGGAGACATATATATATATATATATATATATATATATATATATATATATATATATAAACATTGTTAAAAAGTCATAAAATCTTTTCATTAGCATATACTATATAGCAGAACTTCTTTTCTCTATATCTGGTGGTCACTTGGAATCCCTCAGTACAAGACAAGGATTTTGCTATAGTAGAACTGAGGCTTTGGAATAATATGCCTCCTTGTTTAAGATTGACTGAGCTCTTTAGGTTCACACAGACTGAACACAAATCAAATTTCTTCTTTCTTCCAATTTCACCACTCTGTTGTTGTAGCCTGAAGTACAAATGTTTCCTAACATGTGCTGACTATGTGAGTGTTGGGAGAGTGTCTGTGTTTGAGTGTGACAGCTTAGACAGACTGATTTTAAATCTTACCAGTAACCCCATCTCTTATTTTCCTCCATGAATTTTCCCTTAGTGTCAAGATATTTTCAAGTTGAGCATCCTCACCACAATCCACACTGCCCGGAGCAAATATTTATCTGCTTATGTCCATTTGCATCTGTTCATATCTTTCCATTTGCTTTGTATGCATTCATGCTGCCTTTGAATTTAGCATTTCATTAAATATGAACGCATCATTAAGCATCAAACAAAGACTTATTTACTCTGCCTTTTTAAAGCTCTGTTCAACTCATTTATTCTATTTTATATTCTCTTTTGTTATTTGGTGTTTTCTGATCCTAACACACTCATTAGAACTTCTTTGTGAAACATGTTATGAAAAAATATGGACAATATATGATTACTTAATGCAAAATGCTATCCAGTGACCTCCTGCTCCCTTTTCTAGTGCCCTACTGGGCCATCGCCCTTTCACTGCAGCACAGTTGTCACTATATGGCTGGCTAACAAACAAGAATCGTGGAGTGTGTGCCAGCCCACATTAAATCACACATATTCGGCTGTGTCGTCACACTCTGTAGCCCTTTGGCAAACTGAAGTCTAAACACAAACAAATTATCAACAAATAAAAAAACGGACATTCTGGTAGGAAAGAAGCATTTAAAAAGAGAACACTTTTGTTATTTGGAGTTATAGTCAATTTAAGTCTGCCTATGCATTTATTTGTTTTTGTGAATTTGTTTTCCATTATCTTTCATTTTCAGGGGAACAGGGTAACGTACAGATATGACTCATGCCCATTGAAAGAATAGGAAGATATTTCATGTTGATTCCAATGGATTTTCAAGCTGGTGGAAGTTGTTTTTCCATGTTGTACAAATATGATTATCTGCAAATGATATCTCCTGAAGGGAAGAAAAACAACACCTACATACAATATATGGCTGGCACAATGTCATTATTGTCCTTTAATCTCTTTGTCCTACATGGTAATTTGTGGGTTGATTTTCACCAGTGTGAAAACAATCAAAGCGCCATTGTCAGTATGTGTTTATGCGACAGATTTCCTCATTCACTGCCTCTCCCGAGGGTTTTACCCGGGACGGTGCAGAAATTACGGCACATGTGAAGGGCCAGTGGTGCCTCAAGCTGTGGCCAGTTGTCTTTAATGGCTCATCTGCTTCTTGATGTGATGAATAATGACCAGAGAATTTAGTCCCGCCAACCGTGAGGGCTGAAGTTGCCATTCTGACCTCTAATGAGTCTGCCAAGAAGCAGGCTGTTGGATTGTGTAGATTATTCACATTGTCCGAAAATTGTAATTTAATCAGTATCATCAGCAGTTCATTATGTTATCTATGTCAATGAAATGAATAAGACCTGGAAACACATTTTTGCATTCTGCAATTGCAAGTCATTAAAGTGATAGGTGTGATTTGTTGTCAGTAAGTGGTACGAACCTAAGTATCCCAGAATGCATTTTGCACCATCCGACAGCAAGCAGCAATGGCAGAGATTAAGCTGTTGTAATTTTCGCTGTAGGACTGATAATATAAAACCTTATTAGGTTTTAATACTTTTTCAGGTGAGAATAGTGATAAATGTCATAAAGTGACATTTACGTGAGAAGAGAGGATCTGTGCTCCGTTGTCACCAGTGTAATTTCCTGTCAATTTCCACACATTACATGCGTCTAGTGTCTTTTGAAAATAAAGCATATTCATATTAATAAAATAAAAGCCATATAACAAATACATTTATGAATGCAAACTTTACACACATGAAACACACTTACACTTAGCATTAATGATTAGCTTGATATTTACTGCATTAAAACTATTTTTCAGGTTGTGAGTAAGTGAAATAATATTGAAATGTAAAAAAAAATAGCCTAAATCTTAAATCAACCCTTCTTACAACTGCATCATATAGTCTATACCCAAAATCTGGTGCAGTGTATTTTAAGTATTTTTAATGTTTTTCTTATGTGTACAGCACCTTTAGTTACAACTACTGTATGAAAACTACTATACAAATAAATAAATTTAAACTTGCATGACAACAAACATGTTAAAAATGCTGCGATGTCTGATGGTAACCAGGCAACGTACAAATTAAAATCCCTCTAGTGTTTCATACACGGTCCAGCCATATACCAGGTTTGGACCTAGTGTTGTTTTCTGTCTGTCAGGTTTCGTCCTTGACTGATAATAACATGCACATTCCCATAGTCAGCAGACACTTCACTTATGTCCCCACTCCTCATTATACAGGCTCATAAACACATAAAGCCTCATACATATTCAGCCTCTTACACCTTCAGACATCTTAATGAGCTGCAGCTTTGCTGGTGGTTGGTGTGTGTGTCTGTGTGTGTGTGTCTGTGTGTGTGTGTCTGTGTGTGTGTGTGTGTGTGTGTCTGTGTGTGTGTGTGTGTGTGTGTGTGTGTGTGTGTGTGTGTGGGTGGGTGGGTGGGTGCAGCATGGGTAGTGCCTGGGAGAGAAATGTCCTGTGCCTTCAGGGATCAGTGGGGATGTGTGGAGACAGACACACAACACAGACACACAACTTCACACACACAGTGAATTGCAGTGCTTTTGGAGGCATTCAAACTCTAAAGTGGATACATTCTGGGGCATAACCTGCTGCCAGCGGGAAACAGTCCAAATTAAGCAAATAATAGTGGAAAAACCATGGAACAGTGGAAAAGTCTATTTTAATTGTATTTTCTTGTAGTGAGGTAGCCCAGCATCTCCGCTATGCACACATCTCCATCTCCACACACACATAGAAAAACACCTTGTGTTGTCTTTTCAATCATGTCTCCACTCAGAAGCCCCTTGCTGCAGAGATACATACTGTACAAATACCAGTGACCTTTTCCACAACCTCATGAAATCCCACTGGTTAGGCGAGGTTAGAGTAGCACCATGAATACTTTAATGCCTGTGAGGCCATGATAGAAGAGGGCCTGCAGCTCTGGCTAGAGCTTTTATTGGGCTTGAAGGTGGCTCTAGATGAGTTCGGTCTCCATCTTATGTCTCACACTGCAATCCATGACCCAAATAAAAAGACAACTGGGTGGAGAGTGAGCAATAAGTGCCTGTGGAATTATTGATGAGCCACATGCAGCATTGTATATGAGCAAATCTTTATATATATGTCATTCTATGTGTGCCATACGATGCATTATGTATACTGCATTCTCCACTGCCAACTTTATTTCACTAGAATTTACTGATGGCGTGAAGGGGGGTTAAAACAATTAAATGAGTTATGCTCCCTGCTTCCTATAGCAAATCTTTACTTTGATATTAGGTTTTATTTTTGCGTGCTGGACTGCGTGTCATGTCCAATCAATATAACTTAACGTTAACAAGGAGAGGAACAAAATTTTAAGTAGACATGAAAATAGATCTGTAATTATGTTTCAATGGTCTAATTTCATAGTCAGAAACCCCTGGAAAAACTATTAATATTATGCTGTATTTTGTCCTCAGGGTTTAGTGATAGAACGAATCGGGAGGAAACCCCTCCTCATATTTGGTTTCTCTGCCATGGCCGTGTTCTTCAGCATGCTCACAGTGTTCCTCAATTTCCAGGTAAGCCACTCTTCCCACTGACCTCATTCTAGACACACTGTAAGTGAAGTGCTGTCACAACACACAGAAGTGCTTGCTACTGTGGTCCAATTACACTGTGAACAAATGACCATCAGGATTCCTGTTCTGAGGAAACCAGGTTATCATACATCATCTCTGCAAAACAAGAATTTGCGTAAATCCAAAGCATAAAAATATTTAGTGCACTCACTCACATATGACATTGAAAATATTGAACCTCATCTTGTCTATCATTCGAAATTATCAATATTTTGCTTAATAAACACCGATCAGCAGGATGTGCACAAGGTGAAAAAAGGAAATGTAATGTCATATAAATGCATTTTCCTGACTTTATTATTTAAACAGAAAAAAACATAAAACTTGGGATGTCACTGCTCATAATTTATCTCCAAATATATTTGCTGTGACAGTCTAGCTCAGAGCAGAGAGTTGTAATTTAGAGATTTTCAGACAACATAACGATTCTGGTCATTGAAATATCATCTCCCTCTCTCTCTCATCCCAGGACAGTGTGTCATGGATGCCCTACCTCAGTTACATCTGTATACTGGCTGTGATTGCGTCCTTTTGCTCTGGGCCAGGTAAAACCAATGACCTACATTATGGGCTGAGTTTTTCTTTTTTTGATTTTTCCTTTTCTGTTCTACAAACCTTTCTCTCTTTACTCATCAGCACTCCACTTCTCTTGAAATGACGCTTAAAAGAGATTGAGTAAATACAGATTCTATTAGAACAGCCTAATTCATGTTTGACTGCATTCAAGTAGTTGTTGAATGATAAATGCGAGTGAGCCAAGTGACAAGTCTGGTAAGGCCCTTATTTTTTAAATTAGCAAAGTTCTATTTGTGGAGCTTTTAGGCTACGTAAACAGTTGGAATAATCAGTGAAACAGTGTGTCAGTCACTAGTCACGACTGTGGAAGACGCTGTCATATATTAGCATACTAAGTAGTACCCACATATATATGACATGCCACAGCACAGCAAATGGACAGGGGACAGTGTGAGTGCACAGTGGGCCTTGGACTTTGAGTTTCAAGGTGAGGCTGTCGCTGTCATCACACATACACATCCCTTCTGAATAATAATGTCTCCAGGGAGCGTTGATCCAACAAAGTGCCTCAGTATATCAGGATGAGATGAGAACATTGGACTGGTAGACAGTGTGGAAAACTCTTCACAATTATCACATACATACAGAATACTGAAAGATACACATTTGACTCTCCTAACCTTTCTTTGCCAGTTATCCTGATAGAGATCATGTTCTTTAATAAAGTGAACAAAGGGAGGAGAGATAAGAGATAAGAGAGCTAAGAAGATAAAAGATGTGAAACACACACACACACACACACACACACACAACTGTCCCCTGTTACTGTTCAACAACTCTGCTTTACCTTTTTATTGTTAAGTGCCTTGCTGAGGTGCACTTCTTAGGTAATCGTTGTGGGAAGAGTGATCGTTTCCCATTTATTTCCATTACACATTATGATTTATGGCCCATGGAAACAAATGAAGCCCCTTCACTGCTTAGCAATGGTGAATGACTGGGAGGGGAAGACAAGAAAACTCACATGAGGGATGACCCCAGTAGTGCTTTGAGCTTGTGAGTGGATTAATGAGGAGCCACAATTTCTCTGAAGTCTTTTCGCTGTGGAAACAGTGGCCCAGATATTTCAAAGAAAACATAAAGATTGTGTGGCTCTATCAAAGCAAAAAAAGTGTGATTTTTGTATTTAATATGATAAGTTAGAGGGTATAGTAAGTCTGTCATATACTTAGTATTCACCTGCAAATACACAGATGATGCCATGATAGAGATCTCTGTAAACAACCAATGACCTGTTACAATGTTTAGAGAAGGAAATCTCACTTTCCAATTGCCAGCAAATCCTGCATATTTATAACTGTATTCAGAGAAGGCAACATATCAATATATCAATTAGTGAGGTTTTGTTACACTCAAAATTATTAAATATAGCACTCAGTTGACAGAAAGCAGCTACAATACTATATGTATATGATCTGCAATTTTGTTAAAGGGGACCTATTATGCTTTTCCTTATTTTCTGTCATATATATATATATATATATATATATATATATATATGCTGCTAGCCTACCTCAGCATGAGTGAAACCGCAAACTCGAGTCATATCAGCTTGGACGTCACCCAGGTCAACAAGGTCCACATCAGGTGTTGGGGAACCAGGACACTCTGATGAGAAATGGGCTACTGGAACAAGACATAGATGGAGTAGAGCAGAGAATAGGGATCTGATGGAATGCTACTATACAAGTAACCCTGATGAGAGGGGCTACATGCAGAGGTTGTGGGATATAGGGATGCTTCGAAACCCAACATCTAAGCTGACAAAGAAACAACTACTAGCTCAGTGTTCCAACATCCACAAACAGCAACTGCTATCACAACTAGAGATTGATGAGGTACAACGAACATGCTACTGCAAGGGGGAGCTAGGACGACAGGTCAGGGGGGAGATATCATCATCCCCACACTCCGAGATTGGGTACCAAGCCTCAACAAGCCCTTACGACATAGATTCCCTTACCACAGGGGCGACTGACCTGAGATTGAAAATCATGACTAAGTTGGACACCTGGCACCCCTGTAGCCGATTACCAAGGCAAAGTGACAAAGTATCCTCTGAAAGTCTGCTAGAGGATGTGAATGCAGCACTATGCACTATCCCTACTAGGACCATAACTGAGAGAGGGGGATTTTATATATATATATATATATATATATATATATATATATATATATATTTATAATGTTACAATGTCAGATGTTCATGGTAAATGTGGCCAAAGTGTCAAATAATGAGGTAAATGTACGTAGTAAGTAACACATTTAATTTCCAGTAAATTCTTCACAATAAAAGTCTCTCAGTATTTAGTCATTTAAAAGCAATCAGTGGGCTCAGTGGGAGAGGGGCCTTAAAGAGACACGAGCTAAGACTGCCTGAACTGAGGGGCTGCATAAAACGCCAGTATAAGATAATATATTGCAGTCTCCTAGTTGATGACATAATATTCAAATATTCAAATATTTGAATATTATTTTTTTTTCATTTTTCTCGCTTTCTGTCTAGGCTCTATTGATCTTGATATACATGTTGTGATATTCAATGAGTTTATGGTGTTTCTGTCATATGGTACTAGAGGCTTAATTTGTATAGAATCCTCCTGGCATTCATTGTATGTAATTTCACAAACTTTGCACACCTAATCTGGTCTGCAGTCCTCCAAACTAGAGGCCACAGTGTGCTTGTTTGCATGGTTTTGAGGGGGCAAAACACCTGATTAAAAAGAAGACCTTAGAAGAAGACCATAACTACCAATCAGAATTTTTCAGCTACCATTTGGCTAAATCTGGGTAATGGTTATGTTTACATGATGCTCAAATGGATAAATACCATGTGTATGGGTACACTTTATACAGTATATATGTGAAGCCCTGTACAGGCTGTGGCAACAAATTACCTCTATCTATTTGCATTGCAGGGGCTGATTTGCTCTATATACAGCGTTTTCCACTGTATGCTGTGTATTATCTATAGTATGCATTAGGACTCAGTTAAGCTTTACTTTCATCACACTTCCTTCCCTTAGGCCTGTGAAATTCACACTGCTGTAAATTAGGTATTAGATCTAGGTAGTAGGTCTTTTTCAGTTTCCCCAATAGCAATTTTCCAGAAAGCAATGTGTGAAGGACAAATGGCCAATTTTCCATCAGTTTTAATTATTTTGCTGTGTCTCTGGACTCTCCTTTGAAAGGCGTTACCAATGTTTAATGTTTCTTTTCTCTAACACAATTTGGCAGGCTAACTGGAGTTCTTTGGGCCTGTGACTGGCTCATTTGTCACCTCCTGAGATGATTATAGGCTAGAGTGAAATAGGTTAGATTAAAATCTTGAAGCTGAATTCTGTAATTTGCTGTGAATTGTTGCCCTCTTCCACAGTAAGACATCTACAGCAAAGATCAGGAAGTTTTTGTTGGATATGTGGATGAATCAGCCACAGTAAAACTTAAAAGGGGATGTTTAAAGTCCCCTTCCACCCAAACATATGTATTTTTCTTCTTGTTCTTACAGTTGGATATTTGAGCTTCACTGTGCAGAATGATGTACGTGCAGAGTTTGACACTAGAAGGCTGTTTTCACATTCATCTGCTGAGAGTGAAAAGTTTCTCTGTGCTCATTGAAAATCTGATTTTAAGGGGTGGGCCTATGAGCATGATTAGTGACATCACAACTAGTTTGGAAGTCAATCCTGGTTCAGTATTCAACAAATGTGATGTGGAAAATTGAAGCCTCTAGTGCACTAACGCTGAGGATGGACTTTTATAGTGAAGTAGGAGACATCTTGTGTCCAGCAGTTAAATTTCTGAAATGAACAATATTTCATATTGTTTGAAATATCTATTTGGTATCTTTTTAAGGATTTTAAAGTGTTAATTATATTTTTTTAGGTATGCTCAGTCTGTTGAGAAATTTCCAGTACGATAGAGCAGGGTTGGAATCATTTAAGTCCCCCTCCAGTAAAAAATGTGTTTTGCTTCTTGTTTCTACAGTTGGATGTTTGAGCTTCACTGTGCAGAATGATGTATGTAAAGAGTTTGACACTTGAAGGCTGTTTACACAGTCATCTGTGGATAAAAATATTTGCATATTCATACATTCTGGAGATTTTAACGAGGGAGAAGGAGTAGATAGTATTTTAACAAAGTAATTGAACTTTTTTGAGGGAAAAAAAAAAAATCACATAAAAAGAGTATTTTTACAAAAGAAGTTCGGAAGGGGTCTTTAATGGTCTGAAAATTCAAAAGAAGTGCATGAATCTAGTGCTGTTGCTTCTGATCCAAGAGTCTAAGAAATTTCCAACTCCCTGCATTAAATACTCTTGAAAATCTGTGAGATACAGGGAGTGAACAACTTTGTTTCTCTCTGAGAATTGTCACATTTTGACAGTTCTCCTCCTTGCTATCAAAGCAGCCACGTTTGAATGCACGCTGATTAAAATCTTTGCATGTCTGAATAACATCTGCTCTGGTTACTTATTTTGCTTATACATTATTATTCTCTTTGCATACTCCCCTCTCTCAATATAAACCCAAATGCAATGAAGGATAGGCTTCATATTTTACTCATATGAATGACTCAATTCTCTGAACACCTTCATAGGTCATGAGATTTTTTTCTTTTACTGTAGTAGTTATTTAGACAGATACAGTTTAGCATGTATTTTTACTTGTGTAACCTTTACTTAGTGTGGGACAAGAGTGTATATATTTCCCTCTTCTCCTGTGACTACTATATACACAGTAGACATGCAACATACAAATATGTGTAAAATGCAGTTGTTATAGAATACTGTAATATATAATAATATAACTATATATATTATTTTAATTAATTGCAGAACCCTATAGATTTTGAAATATGTTCTTTTTGAAAAGACGAAACCAGGAGATCCATTGATATTCAACACATAAATGAGAGTTAATGCTCAGCTTTATGATGTACAGCACCTGCAATTGCTGTGATGAAGTAATGAAAAATCTCCCATACTGGGGCAATTTCAGCTTGCCTGATTCTTTCAGAGGTAACACTTTACTGCTTTATTATGTTATTATTTTTACATCCTCAGCATTGCCCACATCATCCTTTCCTTTTTCACTGTATGCAGTTTTTAATTTATCTTTAAAATATATGTAATGGTTGTGCGAGGAGACAAAAAATACTTTGGGCTAGATGAGCTCTGTCAAAGGCCTCTGCACCTGAGGTTAACATTGCTGTCACACCCATCACTTGATGATGGATGATGCCAGACATGAGGAATGGGGGCAAACAGTTGACATGATGGAGCTGTTATTATGGTGATGCAAACTAGCAAACCCATTCACATAATAGTGGAGTAAAATACAACAAGATGTAAGGCAACTTGGAAAATAGGCAACTCGTAAAATTGCAGCCTAGTGAAAAGTTTAATGAAATCATAATAAATAAATAAAAGTCATAATAAATTGTTTTTGTCAGCAGCAATTTTCCTATCTGACAGACGTTTCAGGCTGCAGTTTCTTATTAATAAGTTTCTGCTTACTATTTGAAATACTGTTTAGGTGAAACGATAGGGAGCGTAAACCCTATAAAATCCAACACAGCATGCATCTATATGTGGCACCACTGCAACAAATTACTGCAGTCAGATAAAATCCATGTATCAAAGAGTCAGCAATTAAAAAAACTAAAGGCTGTGTTATTCTACATTTTTATTATCAAGAAATCCTGTGAAAAACAAAAATGTATCTTATTAACAGGTGTTATTTGTGTAGCCAAAACCTGATAGAACCCGATTCCTCTGTGAAGTAGAAACTCCACTGTTATCCAAAGGCAATGAAAAACACATCAAAGCTGTAACTTTGCATCAGGGGACGTGTCATTATAATGCAGTCGCAGAGTTGTTTCAGAATGAAGTACACTCTCTATTCTCATTAAAATGAAGGAATGTGGCACCAAAACGGTCTCAAACAGATTTGTTGATTAAAGATAAAATAACATTGGAATTAGCCTTAAAGAAAGCAATCTTATTGACAATTTGAAGACTGTACATAATTTATTTTTATAGATTTTGAAAAGGTATCTACGAGTGTGCATTTTTCTTTTAATACAGTGTAATACAGTATAAAGGACCAAACTGACCCTTAAAATGATACTTCAGTCAAAATCTTTTAAGTATCAAACAATCACCACCTGTAGGCTAGAAAGCTGGCTGGAAATGTTAAATTTTTTTTTTTTGCCAAAAGCCCTGGAGCTTCACCAAACGACAGTTTGACAAGGAAACATTATGTTAAAGCCATAATTAGGTGAAATGACAAGTGGAACATACAGATGGACAGCAGACAAATAGATGATACTGCAGGAATTTCTACAGACACCTGCAGCAGAATATTCTATATTTGTATACTATTTGTATACTTTTTACAGGGGAAAATAATTGGAGTCCATTATAACTAACATGAATTCAAGCTGACAGCCTACAGGGGGTGAGTGACTAATACTCAAAACATAGATTTTGGGTGGAGTATTGCTTTCAGTTCAAGTAAAAAAATGAGAGCCACAACAACAGAAAGATAAGAAGTTTTTTTCCACTTTAGTGACATTCTAGTTCTCGACTTAAGTTACATCAAATGCCCAATTACACTTTCCCTGTTATACTGAATACTTTTTTCCACAACTTTTTCTCATTTAGGACAACCTGAAAACTATGTGCAATTTTTGACACATATGACTTTTAATTGGCTTGGGCAGCTGCTGATGCTCCAGGTGAGAAATGTTTAGCACATTTTTCACAAGTAGACAGATTTTCAGATAGTTTCAGTCAGATGACTGACAAGTGGAACTGCTGTCTGCAAAAGCAAATCCATTCTTCTGCCAGACACTACAGCTAGTGAGGAGCACCCATGGTGCAGATATATCTAGTCAAGATTAATTGGGTTCTTTCACTGCTGGAGGGTATAACTGGGACTCACTGTATAGGTTCCTGGAGCTAGCCATTTGTTCGACTGTCACCATAGAGACGGCTGAAGAAATGATATGGAGACAATACTTTGAAGTTTTAAGGCATGGACATACTTATATTACAGTTTCAAAAGAGTCCCTCTCTTCCCCACTTATCTCAAGTGTGCTGTTGTTACTCCTCTACTGAAAAAAAATAATCTAGACCCATCCGTGACTAGCAACTATAGACCAATCTCCAACCTTCCTGCCATTAGTAAAATCCTTGAAAAGGTTGTCTACAAACAACTGCACAGTTACCTAACCCTCCACAACCTGTTTGATGTGTGCCAGTCAGGTTTCAGAGTGAATCATAGCACTGAAACGATTCTTGCCAAAGTAGTCAATGATCTTAAAATTATTAGTGATGCAAACAAACTTTCTATTCTAGTATTTTTAGACCTGAGTGCTGCTTTTGACACTGTTGATCATGACATTCTACTAAATAGACTTGAAAACTGTATTGGCTTATCTGGATCTGTTCTTCAATGGACTTTTTTTGTATCTCTTGGCAACTTCACATCTGAAGAAGTCAACATTTTCTGTGGGGTTCCATAAGGGTTCGTTCTTGTTGCACTGCTATGCAATCTATACATGCTCCCTCTTGGTACCATCACACAGAATCACAATGTATCCTAGCATTCCTATGCTGATGATACACAACTGTACATCTCACTTTCCTCAGACAACCGGAGGCCTGTAAATGAGCTTATCAGATGCATTGATGACATCAACTACTGGATGTCTCAAAACATTCTACAACTTATCAAAGAAAAATGTTACCATCATTTTCTCTGAAGTGAGCATGTAAGAAACCTGGGTGTTATTATTGATACCAATCTTAACTTCCAGCATCACAAAGTCAGCTTTCTACCATTTAAAAACATTTCCAAACATAGGAGCTTCCTGACCCAGACTGACTCTGAAAAACTGGTACATGCATTCATCTCCAGCAGATTAGATTACTGTAATGCCCTTTTCGCAGAACTTCCCAAGAAGACAATAGGTAGGCTCCAGCTCATTCAGAATGTTCCAGCCAGAGTGCTAAGTGGGACTAGGAAAATACAACACATTACTGCTTGTGTACAAGGCCCTAAATATATTTTCGACTTTTTTCCTTACCTGTGTATGAAATGTGCTTTACAAATAAAATTGACCTGACCTGACTTGTATTTCCAATTCCTGGCTTTCCATTTTCTGTAAATGGAAAAAAGATCAAAGATGTGGATTTACAGAGGCCTTATACTATATTTTTTAAAAAGCTGACATTTAAACTTTGTTTTCCACACTGAACTCTGTTGCTGTTTAAAACAAAGAAATCAAAACTGTTTTTGATTTGAACTCTATTCATAGATTATCCTCTTTTTGCTCCCCCTAGGATGGTGACACTGTCATCTCATTAACTTGAAATTGTTTATTCTCTCTTGCTGACTCTCCCATCGAGTGTGTCAGATTTTGCTACCTTGTCAAACCAGAGAAAACAACTCTCCCCGAGCCGTTTCACAACCTTTGTAAATCTGGTGCCTATATATGAAAACCAACAAGACCCGATATAACAAACTAACTAACAAGACCAGATACAGCTGCATCACATTATGGATGTGTTTTTGCATTCAGTGTGAAGAGTGGGATGACAGTTGGCATTTTGATAAGTGTTATATACATTATAACAGCTGGAGCTGTTGCCGCATAAGAAATCACACTGACAGAAGCAAGTCAATAAATTTCAACCTCCTGAAAAGTGAGAAGTGGGGGAGTAATATTTTCCTATAGGTTTACCTATAATCCCCAGAGCGCTGTTCCTTCACTCCTGTCGATAAAAGGAAATCGCATCAACATTGAGCAGGTTGTTACTGTTCCCATGTGGGACAGGAGGGACCGACATATTCTTAAAGATGCACTGATGCATTCATTATCAGGATCAGCAGCCTCCTCCCATGATATTGGTGTTCCTTTGATTGGCAGTGACATCCTAGTGTAGGACAATTTTAAATCAAACCACGGTTATCTGCAAGAATGTTATGACAAACCTGCAACGTGATCCCCTTCCATATGTTCAGTATTTATTCAGTCATTGAGGCACTAAAGTCCTTTTTTGCTTTCTTCAATGCCATTTCAGTCCAGAGATTTTGAAGATGAGGGCTCTTGTTTTCCTAATAAGAGCTGGGTCGTAACATTATGTCTCTGTGGCAGTTCTATTATGTAAATTCATGATAATTAATGTCCTATTTCCCATTCATGCCGTGATTGGGTGTCATCTACATATGTGCAATGCATACAGTTGAACCCTTTTGAATGTCTCCAGCATGAGTTTGAGTCAAAATGTTATGTGCAAATTTATTCAGAAATTATGAGCATTTCAAAAATTAGGTCTTCCTTGATTTATACTGTATGCAGTGTCATTTTCTGGTATACAAAAATAATGTTGTGATGAATATGAAGAGTATTTTCTGCTTGTGTCTCACTCTAACATTTGGTGAAGCTACAGCATGCTTTATGGTCCTGCAGCTCCATTGCAGTGGTTGATTACAGCATGAAAGTTTGGTTTAAATCTCAGCCCTTCCTCTGTGGACTTTTCACACATCATTTGCATGTGTTTTTCTCCCATATACCTAAGACATGCTGCTTAAGTAATATCTACATTGTCCATAGGTGTGAATTTGAATGTGTTTTTCTGTCTAAGTGTGTTTGTGTGTGTGAGGGTGTGTGTTAAGACATGCTTTTGTCATGCTCTGTTGACAGTGCAAATCTAGTGTGGAGATGTCTGGCAATGTGACACCAAAATCACATTTAGCACATTGGCCCTCATTCATCAAGGTATCGTAATATCATAATGTGTAACTGGTGTGTGTGTGCTCATTTTGCAGCTAAAAAAATTATATTAATTAATACCGGTGACTCATGTATCTCATAAAACAGTGATTAAACTGTTGCCTCAGATGAAAAAATGAATATTTCACATCCTTGTTGCCATCCCTCAAACCTAACACTTAAATCTGTGTATTTTAATGTTGGTGGGTTTGCAACTTAAGGTAGCCTGTGCAGACAAGACAATATTTTTATTACATAGTTCACTGACAAAAAGCATTACAATAGCTCATGTTCTCCCCCACATCTCGGTGACCATTTTAGTGCCAACTCATCTTTTCTCCTCCTTGTTTCCTCTTGTCTCCCTCACTTGATGTCTTTGCTTCAGTGAACCCACTAGTGATGAAATTTGGGGGTGAAAAAAAGAAGTGAGCCTTTCTTTTCCTCCACAAGGGATCAATGGAAGCTGAAATTGAACAGCCCTCACAGCCTATAAAAGAAAGTGTTGTCACAGTAAACTTTCCTCAGTTTGAGCAGACAACACAATGTACTCTGAAAAACACATGCTTAATAGTTGTTTGAAAGGAGTGACAGTGATGTCAGCAGTGTCAGTTAAGCAGTTGTAATTAAAAATGAACTTGTGACCATGCATTGTTTGAGCTGTCAACCTGAAAAGCAATCATCCTTGTTTCCATGTTTTTTCATATGTCCTTAATTAGAATAATAAAAATGCTTTAAGTGATACTTTGTTTTGACTGCAGCCTACCCACAGGGCTGCATTAATGATAACTGAGTCCATGAAAGCAGAATATTCACGCATGGAAACTTTTTAAATTGAAACATCAAATTCCATTTGTAGTCAGGGCTCTTTTGTGATGGGGCAACTATTGTGTGCAACCCATGCAACCTCCCACTGCAGTGAATTGTGGGATACATAAAATGCTGGAAGCAAGCATTTTGTACCCCTGCTGTGAAGGAGGAAAAACTAGACAGGCTATTACTACCCTTGATTTATATATTGTAAATTTGAAATGAGTTTAAAATTGTTTATCAGCTACCTTCCATCATGTAATTTGGGGACTCCCTGCTCAGTTTGAGGGAAGATGACATCCAGGAGCTAACATTTTACTTATACACCCCTTGTGTCCATACCATAGACTGTAAAAAATAATGGAAATAGCTACCATAATGTCACCCATTGGTGTGTGGACTCCTGTTTTAAAGCCTTGAGTTTGCATTTTGATCGTCACCATCTTGTATTTTTGGAGCCAGAAGTGACCATATTTGGACGAGAGGGTGGAGCTGACTCTGATGCTAGCTGCTAGCTTGGTTAGCACCTAGCATTTACACTCTATGTACAGTTAATGGTTTGTGATAATTCTAAGGCTAACTTTCGCCAGCATTAAAACAAAATGTACTTACCGACATCATCTGACTCCTTACAGGGTACAAGCGAACGTTGAACAAGACTTTTTTTGGCTACCAAAATGTTACAGTGAACTTTCATGAACTAAAAACACACTGAAATGGTCCAGACCTACTATGTGTATTGCTCAGTCTTAGATCATTACGACAAAAGAGGAGGAAGAAAAAAGATCACCATAATCCAACCTCCAAGGCCTCTTAGGGTGTTTTTCGACCTTCGCTTTTTAGTCTGGTTGAATCTGACTCTTTTTTCCCACTTTGTGTGATGCGTTTGTGCAGGTTGGCACGTGAATGAGTATGTACTTCCGCTTAAGCAGAGGACGTCAGTTGAGTAGGCAGTCCATCACTGTGGCCCAGGAAACATTTGCATACACACTGCTAAAAGAATGTATCTATATGCTATCTATATGCAGCCCAGACCACCTTTGAATGTGGTCTTAGTGATCAGATCTTTATGCGTCCTCAATGCATTTTGGTTGTGTTCACAACTGTACTTAGAGCTCTCCACCTGGGATCAGATCACCCAAAATGCATCGTAATGCCAAGTGTAAACAGGGTGAGGTGTCTCTGCAGTTTCTCCTTCAACATCTCTCCTATTGCAGGATCTGGTTAGGGTTTAAACAAAACCATTTGCTCACTTCAGAACAAATAAGCCTACCTGGTGTTTCTGAATTTTATTTGTAAGATAAAATGCAAATGATATTCTTTTGTGCAGTATACTGAGAAGCTGCTTGGAGTTGAATACGGAAAAGCAACTGAGGCAGTAACTATGAATACACATTGTTCAATGATAATAGGAAAATAATTGTTGTTCACTGTAAAAATCACACTGAACCCTTCATTGTCCTGATGTAAATTGTGCAACAAGTGCAGAAAATGGCTCGGTGTGCACTGCTTACAGGCAAATCACAAATAACAAATGCTCCCCTGCCTTTGTCTATGTTTAGCTCTTCTTGAATACATTTTCCATCAAAATATTTGTCCCAGGATTAAAATAAAATACTTGTACACTGATACTAAAGCACTTAATCGGTTCTGACATTTAAATGATGTTTGTTGAACAATTCAAGAAGAAGCTCAAAAACACATTATTTGCTACTGCCTCTCAATCACTTAACAGTAAAGCATAAAATATGTTGAGCATTTTTAATGAGCTCTTAAGCTGTGTTAAGCATTTTTGGCAGTATACCACTATATAACAAAAAGACTCAAAACAAACTGCAGGGAGTCTTGACACTTATGCTCTAAAAAAAACAATAAAAGTGTAGTGATTTGTGCCAAGATGAAACACAGTACACAGTGGCTTATCACATGGCCAGTGCTAGCAAAATGTTTGTTTTGGTGTCAGGTGTCAATATCAGGACTCCTCTGTTCTCAGGAGTCACACCTGCTTCATGCCAACACTAGCAACTATCTTTAATATTTTTTTCCATTTCCCTTTACAAAAAATGGAAAGCCAGAAAATAAGAAATACAGGAGAAATTCACAAAATATGGAGTCATGTGTCCTTCCTATCATCATGTAGTTTTTACATGGATATATGCCATACAATAATATAACAATACAATGAAACATTTGTCTTTTTCTTGTGTATACAACGTGCAGATCTAAATGCAAGTTTCAATATATCACACAGTATGCAGTGATCTAATGCCAAATATCAACATATGACTTGTATGTAATGCTCTCAAAGTTTTACTAGGAATAAAAATACTCCTCCCTCAGAGCAGGACTTGAGAGTCATGTGTGGCACTTTATACATTCTCTCTTAGCAAGTGGTACAATAGCAGTCCTCTTTTGAAAATGAACTGTTTTACAACACCAAGATCTGTGAAATGAAATGAGAGCGACATTTATTCACTACATCACACCATGTGCTAAATCTTTTTTTTAATTGTGATGGTGGAAATCATTTAATATGCATGTTATTGGAGCTTTGAGGATGCCGTGTCGCAAATAATCAATGTTGTAGCTGTAATGAAAGTTTTCAGTTTAGTCTAAATTAAACCCTAAAACTAAAAGTTGGATCAAATATGTATCACACTAAATGGACCAATTTCCAATAAGGCGATAAATACATGTTGTGGTTTAAACTTGAATAGTCATTGGATGTCTTGTGAGTTTGTTCAACAATAAATGTTAAATGTTTGGTGTAAAGTTGTAATAAATATGTATGACTATTTTTTGTATTAACCATTTTGATAACAGCTTGCCTGTGCATTTATAACATAAAGCTAGGATGAATCACTCATATGCAAAACTCTGAGCTCTCTGCAGTTCATCTGCAATGCATACTAAATAATTGTGCAACAGATTAGAGTTTCTCCTCCTTTGAACAAGTGAATTTTTGCTGGAAATGTAAAGACCCTGTGGTCTCATTATAGCTGGACAGGGTATTCACTCAATTCAATTCGGGGGAAGAAAAAAGACCATTGCTGGTAGAAATACAGCAAGATGGTTACAAAGTGCTGCCAGATAGGCCATAGTGGATAATCCAGAAGACTGTTGAAGAACATGAATCACCTTTCATCTGGGGACACTCTCTGACCAGAGTGGCATCTGCTGCTTTTTAGGAGCCGCAAACAAAATATACAGGGACACAAGTGATGAGAAGAGACTCTCTGGAGTGAACTCAAGTCATGGTGAAACTTAATGACGTGTGACAGCCAGTATTAGAACAACATTTAAGCAGAAGAGCAAAAGAAATTAAGGAAAAGGTGAAGGCTGATGGATTATGAGTTTGTGAGTGAGATAGCTTCTGTACACCTGAATTTATTTGTGTGTGGGTATGTATGTGTGTTTGATCATCTTTCTTTTCTTTACCACCTCATTTGCTTTAATGCTATATAATTTAACTTATCTTTATGCAGTAGCTACTTTTTAATATTCCTGTGTTGCCACACTGCATGAGCTCAAGCAACCATTTTAATATGCACCTTGCCACAATACCATTTACCATAAAAACATAAATCATAAATCTCCAGAATTCGCTGTAATTCTAGTTGTCATTGGTTTGATTGCATCCTACATATAAGTGGGGTTTCCAGAGCAGCAGAGCCCTGATTGTTGTCATTCCTTGCCTAGTTTCTCCCACAGATATTGCTGTGAATCCCAAGGCTGATTTCTCCTTTTGAGATTGACTTATGTAATATTCCCTCTGTGTACACACACCCCTGAGAGGTGTTTACTAAAAAGCAGAAAAAATGTTTTCTTTATATAAACCATACAACTGTGACATTGATCTTCTGCCAGTGACCCGTCCTCCGCAGGGAAGGGTTTATTCATAATCCTTGGGGTCCTCAAACATCGGCTATATAAGAGTGCACTTGAGATGCCCTCACTTCTGGATTCATCCCTTGCTCTACATCACTAACTCATTAGCTGGAGTAGTTCTTTTCTTTTTCATGGA